>NC_052034.1:10193146-10354456 GCF_015832195.1 Motacilla alba alba | reverse complement strand
AGCTTAATCTCTGCTTTCATCACTGGAAGTTGCATTGCTGGTTTGTTATTTCCCAGGATAATGAGTGTCACTATTCCCACAAATACAGTCACCCCTTCCCAGGCTGTGGCTGAGCTCTTGTCTGTGCCACCCTCACAGAAACAATCCCTTCCCAATATCCCATCCATCCCTGCCCTCTGGCAGAGGGAAGCCATTCCCCCTGTCCTGGCACTCCAGGCCCTTGTGCCAAGTCCCTCACCATCCTTCCTGTGGAATCCTTCATGTGAGGGGAGGCCACAAATGGATCACCCCAAAACTCTCCCTCCTTCAGGCTCATCCTGCAGTTACTCCCTTAACCCTTTCTTTAAAATACAGTTTATTCTCCTTTCCTGTATGCCCTATTGCTGAGCAAAACAGCAATTTTGAAGAATATTCCTTCAGGCCCCTGGGAAATCTCAGTGGGAAGTTTTTTTCCTGGCTGAGATTTCCAACTACAGAGATCTGTGAGGAAGCATCCAAGTCTTTGGCTGGGTGTATAAATAACTGGGCTGGCTGAAAACTCCTGAGCAGCTGGCAGTGCCGTGGGGCAGCCTGGGCTTCGGCCCTGGGCCCGGAGTGACTCTGGGAATGCTCACTGCCTGCCTCAGCCCCAGCCTTGGCCTAAATGGGGCTGGGTTTGAGCTGCTCTTTTTGAGCTGCTCTTCTCCCCCATCTCCTTTTTGCCCATGCAAATGCCACTTTCAGGCTCTTTCTTGATGTTCCCAAGTCTGTGTTGAGACACTGATGTGTTGCTGTTAGAGGCCAACTTCCTCCTGCCACACAATCACTGAGGCTGGAAAGCCCCAGGGTGCTGAGTCCAGCCATTCCTCCAGCCCAGCCCAGGCCACCACTGACCCTGTGCCCACATCTACTCATGTCTGAATCCCGCCAGGGACGGGGACTCCACCACCACCCTGGGCAGCTGTGCCAGGGCCTGGCCTCCCTTTCAGTGAAGCGATTTCCCCAAAATCCCCCTTGAGGCTCCCCTGGCCCAGCCTGAGGCCGTTCCCTCTCCTCCTGTCCCTGTTCCCTGGAGCAGAGCCCGACCCCCCCGGCTGTCCCCTCCTGGCAGGAGCTGTGCAGAGCCACAAGGTTCCCCCTGAGCCTCCTTTTCTCCAGGCTGAGCCCCTTCCCAGCTCCCTCAGCTGCTCCTGGGGCTCCAGTCCCTTCCCAGCTCCATTCCCTGCCATGGCCACGCTCCAGCCCCTTCTTTGGAACTCCCCTGTAGTTTAATATTGTTTTTCTCCTGCCTTACCTGCACTGCTGGGGTCTGATGGTGCCCTGAGGTGACAGGTTTGTCACTATGAGGTGATAGCTTTGCCATGGTCCCTCTCCAAGGCCTCCCTCATCCTGGCCAAGCCAAGCCTGAGACACCAGGTCATGGAGCATCAGGATGTGCCTCTGAGCCGTGTCTGGGGTATTTTGGGGAATGTGAAAGGAGAGGAGGCTGGGCCAAGTCCTAGATTTTGCCTTCAGCTCTTCCCCCTCTGACCAGACATGAGCACGTATTGAGCAGCCCTGAGGATGTGGCACTTGGGGACACAGTCAGTGGTGGCCTTGGCAGTGCTGGGGAAGGGCTGAACTTGACCCTAGAGGGCTTTTCCCCCCTCGACCCCATTCTGTGTCCCCCATCCTGTGCCCTTGCAGCAGGGCCTGTCCCGGGCAGTAGAGGAGGAGCCATCCCTGTGGTCAGAGGGAAGGAGCCAGGGGTTCTCCAGAGCCAGCAGCTCTGGGGGAAGGGAGGGATGGGCTAGAGCCAAGGTCAGGCCTGGCTGAGCTCCTGCCATGGGGCAGAGCAGCAGCTGGGGCAGGACAAGGCCCTGTCCCCTGGCATGTGCCTGGCAGGTCCCTGCTGCTGCAGCAGCTGCTGCTCCAGCCCAGGGATGGACAAGGTCCTGATCCTGCCTGTCCTGGGAGCTTTCACCGTAGCATTCCCTGCCAGGCTGCTGCTTGGGGTCTTGTGAAAGTCACAGGGACTGGGGCAGGAGCTCACTGGAGCTTTTCTGCTGCTGGAAGAGGTTTTTGTTCCACTCCCTGTCCTGGCTGGAGCCTCGGAGTGCTGTCCCTGTGGCACCCCAGGCTCCTGCTGATGCTTTTCCTGCCTCTGTGGAGTTAAACATCCACCCTTTCCTGGGAGAAGAGCCATCTCAGCCTGTTAAACAGCAAGCTTGAAGTGGGTTTTGCTGCTGATTTGATAGGATCTGTTTTTGTGCTGTTCTATTTTAAGTCTGTTTGCATTGGGCTTCTTTTTCCCTGGGTATAAATTTTACATGATTCCCTGAAACTGCACTGGAAATATGGAAAAGAAAGAAATAATCACTGGAATGTTGGTGGTGCTGATTTCCAAGGGCAAGTGTGTTAAAACCAAGTCCATGGAAAATGGATGAAGAGCAGTCATGGTTTGGATTTACTTAAGAACAACATTTTCAGCTCTCAAAGCTGTTGCTGTACTTTGTTTTATTTCTTGAGATTCTTCAATAATCTGATTAATTTCTGCTGAAGTGTGAAGCAATAAAGTAGATTACAAGCAAGGACAGGAAGAGTGAGTGTGGAGGGAGTGAAATTTGGTGGTTTTTCTCCTTGGTTTCCAGTCCTGATCCCTCATTCCTGTGCTTCACACATCAGCAGGGCTGTGCAGAGGCTGAGGGGCTTTTCTGGTGTGCAATTCCAGCTTGGGAATTACTGCTGATGAGTTCATCTCGCTGCAGGACTTTCTTGTTCTTTCCAGGCAGGATTTCAGAGCTGGGGAGGACACCAGGGCAGTTGTGTTGCATGATAAAAAACTTGATGCAGACCAGAAGTCCAGCTTTGCTGTTTTCCTAATTATTATTCAGGACAGTTTTCATCTTATCTTCAAGACCTTGGAAGAATAAGGAATTTCATATAGAGATCAGGCTTGCCGCCTCACAATAATTATACTTCAGAGAGACAATTTTGGTTCTTACACATTTGTATTAAAGCTGAAAGAATTAAAAACTGCTTTAAAGGGACTTCCTTGGGCTCCAGGTTCAAGACAAGATGCAGGACCAGTCCTCATCATGTGGGCATCACCTCATAATTGTATTTTTCCTGATTCCCTAATTAGTTTTTTGCCTGATTCCCTCACAAGGAGCAGGAATGGCTTTTGCATAGAAAAGTAGTGGCAGGTTTGTGTTTGGGTTTGGGGTTTGTTTTTTGTAAGTTTGAGGTTATTTTGTAGAAACATCCCAGTTTCTTTGGCATTAACATTCAGATGGCAGAATCACAGAATGGGTTGGGTTGGAAGGACTTTAAATACCATCCCTTTCCACCTCCCAGCAGAGGTGCTACACACTCCATCTGCTTTGAGGAAAGGTTTTAAATCTCAGATGAGAAACGTTGAGCACCTGAAGATATTTTTGTGCTTAGACATACCAGGAAACACAAATCTTGGGTCATTTTGGAGCCCTATTTTAAATATCCCTATTTGACATTTTTGTTATATTCATGTAACAGCAAATGATTTTCTGCTGGTTTTATGCAGGGCTAAACTTGATTTATCCAAATCCAAATAAAACCTCCCTTTTGGAAGTTTAGTGTGACTGAAAACTCTAGGCTGACTCTCGAAATCAGAAATGCCTCAATTCCAGTTAAGTTCAGAGTTCACAGTAGCTTTTGGGTCGCTGCAGGCAGAAAAACACAGGGCCCAGAGATCCATTCCCAGCTTTTGAACCTTCAGAAACTCCAGAATCATGGAAAATCCACATCCCCAAGTACTTGAGTATCAGTAATTTAGTTTTGCTTTTCCCCACACCCAGACAGGAGGCAAAGAAGGTCCTTGGTATGAAGTGAAATGTTGTGCAGGGTCCAGCAAGAGGCTGAGAATGACTTTGTCCCCATCCTGGGGGATGACATGGGGACAACGGGAAGCTCCTGGGTGAAGCCCAGGGCTCTGGAGCTGAGCCTCAGGTGGAGCCTGGGTTCAGCACTGAACCCCGTGCTCTGAGCTTTGTGGGCTTTCACAGCAGAGTTAATGTGTTAATTAGCCTATGCTAATGAGCACCTTTTTAGCACTGGAGACAAAGGCTGCACTCGCGCTCACCTGGGTATTACTGGCAGCTGCTGGAACAATGCTCCGTGGGTTTATGGGTTCCTACGCAGCAGAGCCTGCTCAGGGTTTGCTTTAATGCTCATTTGCCTTAAGAAAAGAAGCTGAAAACTTCTGTGCTCTGTGCTGAGTTCAGCTGTGAGGGGAAGAATCCCTCCTGAGCTGTGCAATGTGCTCAGCTGAGCCCTCCCTGGCCCTGCAGTGACTGTCACAGGGAGGTGACAGTCACTCCCCGTCAGTCACATCCATCTGGTGATGGATGGGCCCAGGGCAGAGAGGAGCCCCTGTGGGGAGGGAGGCTCCTAGTTGCCAGAAGAATGGACTCATCTCTATCCTTCCAAGGACACTGAGCCTCCCCTGGTGGTGCTCTGGAGTGTGATGGGTCCTTCAAAGAGTCCAAAGGAGGCCACGGAGCTGCTCCCAGGTCTGGGACACCTCTGGAGCCAGGCTGGCAGAGCTGGGGGTGCTCACCTGGAGAGGAGAAGGCTCCAGGGAGAGCTCAGAGCCCCTTGCAGGGCCTAAACGGGCTCCAGGAGAGCTGGAGAGAGACTGTTAACAAGGGCTGGAAGGACAGGACACAGGGAATGGCTTCCCACTGCCAGAGGGCAGGGCTGGATGGGATATTGGGAATTAGGAATTGTTCCCTGGGAGGGTGAGGAGGCCCTGGCACAGGGTGCCCAGAGCAGCTGGGGCTGCCCCTGGATCCCTGGCAGTGCCCAAGGCCAGGCTGGACATTGGGAGCAGTCTGGGACAGTGGAAGGTGTCCCTGCCATGGTAGGGGTGGGATAGGATGCACTTTACGTCTCCCCAGCCCAAAGCATTTCAGGATTCTGTGACCTGCAGAGCTCCTGGGAGCTCAGCAGAGTTGGATTTGGGAGAGGCAGGAGGAGGAGGACCTCCAGTCCTTTCAGAGGGGCTCTGTCTCTGGCTGAACTGGAAGGCTTTGGAAAGCTGTGGAATCTGGGGGACGTTGGGATCTGAGATTTCCTCGGGCTGTGTTTTGGATCTTTCCTCCCTGGTGAGGTTTCTGCATAAAGCAGTTCCTTATCGGCTGTGGGGAAGAGATTTTGGCTGCAGGGGCTTTTTTTTCCCGATCCACATCCCTGTGACAAGTAATTTCCAAGTGTGAAAATGGCTTTGATATCTGCATTCAGCGCCGCTGCTCGGGAGCCGTTGCATAACCCGGGCAGGGACGGGCTCAGCCTGCGGGGCTGGGGGGGCAGCGCCAGGGCTCGGGCTGCACCCACCGCCTGTGCCACCGTCACAGCGGCTCCTGCCAGCTCAGAAGCTCAGAGAATGTGTCATGAGGGGAGTTCTTGCAAGTGGAGCTTTTCCTTGAAGAGAGGAAGAAAATCTTGATGGAAGGAGCTGCCTTTGAAGTGGTTCCTGCACCTCATCCGGTGCTGAAAGGGCTGTGAAGTTGTGTGAAACAAGGGGCAGGTTCTGTTTAGAGTTTGCACCATCATTTCCTCCCCCCAAGAGTGTTTTTTTCATCCAGCTGTGCTGTGTTTCTGTTGAGAATGTTGAGGTTCATTAGCTGCAAAAATAGGGATTTCTGTGAAGGAGTCTGTGGACGAAATGATAATAAAATAATAAAAAAATAATTTTATCAGTACCTAAGAAATGCATGCGAGTGTTCAGGATACCTGAGGCTAAGCCAGCAGCTGAAACAAAAATCTGCGTGTAGTTCTATTTATTTCCAAACAGGGGGACATTGATACTCTGAAAGAAAGAGTTCAAGTGACAGGATCCAAGGTGAGGGCCTTGGAGATGCTTCCCTGCTCCCCTTGGAGAAGGAACATGGTTCCCTGTCCTGGCCAGAGAAGGGAGCTGCTTCTCCTGCCCCTCATGGAGAAGTGAGCTGCTCCCGTGCCCCAGCCAAGCCCATGTCACTCCAGCATCCTGCTCTTTGCAGGTGATGTGTTCCCTCTTCCTCCTGGGATTACACCTGGGCTGTTTCATGAAGAATAATTACATTTGATCTAGGAAAAGGTGAATGTTGACGAGGAGGGAATTAAAAAGAAAGAATAAAAAAGAAGCAGCCCCAATCCCTTGTGCTTATTGGAGTGGGAAGGGAGCACTTGGTCAGAGTGACACCGAGTCCTCTGGTGTCACTCTGGTGAGGCATCCTGGTGAGGTATCCTGGGCTGGGGCTGGGCCCGAGCTGTGCCTTTGAGGCTGGGCCAGCAGCAAAGGGATCCATTGGAACATGTGACAAGCCTGGGAGGATGTGAGGATGGCTTCCAGGGAACAGTTGCCAAGGCCTGTTCCCTGCCTTGGAAACAGGCTCCAGAGTCAGTGCTGCCCCTGTGCTCCGGGCTGGCCCATGGCAGCTGGCCCACTGCTCTCCAGACTGGACCAGGGAGCTTCCCAGTGCCTGGTGTGTTCCAGGAGGAGCTGCTGGAGGAGGGCAGGGGTGCAGCAGCCTGGGGACTCCTCTGGGGGCTCAGCTGAGCCTTCAGCTCACAGGAAGGAGCTGTGTGTGTGTCGGGGTGATCCCAATCCTGACTCTGAGCTCTGGCCATGGGCACTGCTGGTGTGGGACTGGGGCATGAGACACCCTGGGGCAGAAGTTTTGGTCTTTTTCATGGAATCACAGAATGTCCTGAGCTGGAAGGACCCACAGGGATCATCCAGTCCAACCCCTGGCCCTGCACAGACACCCCAACAATCCCAGCATGGGCATCCCTGGCAGCCTCAGGGCCATGCCCATTCCCTGGGGAGCCTGGGCAGTGCCCAGCACCCTCTGGGGGAAGAACCTTTCCCTGAGATCCAAGCTGAGCCTGCCCTGGCCCAGCTTCCAGTCTGCTTTTCCTGTCCCCACAAAAAGCTGCCCCATAACCCTGCATTGCCAGCCTCTCTGAAGGGGACAGGCAGGGAAGCATGAGCCAGTCAGGGGGCCCTGGCAGCTGTGACAGCTCCCAGGGACAAGGGGGACAAGAAGAGCATCCAGTGCAGAGTGAAGCCACATCTCTGACAAAATCCCCTCATGTTCTGAGGATGTTTGGATACTGGCTCCACCCACGAGTTCTAGTGGAGGTGTCCTGCCCGCAGCAGCTGGAACGGATGCCCTTTAAGGCCCCAACCCAAACCAGTCTGTGATTCCATGATTACTGGTTTGGGGCCAAAATGTGTCAGTCAGTGTGTGCTGAGACCAGGATCTCAGATCCACCCAGTGGAAGGATTCTTTATCCTCAGGATGCTCCCCTTAGCCTGGTCAGGCTCCTGGTGCCCTGTCCTGACACTGAAAGGCTGCAGTGCTTCCTGGGGTAGCCTGGAAGGATTTTAGCAGGAATTGCCCAAAGGGAAGAGGCTGGGGTTCCCCTGGCTCGTTCTGCCCTCCTTTGCCTCAGTAGTTTTCAAACTTGCATTTTTGGGACCCTGGGAGCTGCCCCTCCATGCCAGGCTGGACTGTGCACAGAGATACACCAGACCCACAGCCTTCACTGGCACCCATCTAGAGGGTTGTTCTCACACTGACTCCTCTTCCTCTGTGTTCCCCTCATGACTGGGGTCGAGTAACAGCTGCTTTTCCTGGAAACACGGAGTGTGGAGCATCCCGGGCTGCTTTTATATCCTGAAGCTTTAGATCGTTAAATTCTCACAGCTTAAGCTCTTTATTTCTTGTTTTGCTGTGCTTATGAGAGGATCTCCTGGGGCCCTATTGTACAACAAATACAAATAATCCATGAATAAAACAGCCTGGCTGTTTGTACTGCTGGCAGTCTGCAAGGATTGCTCCCAGATAATGTTTTGGGATATTACTCATTTTGATCTTTGCCTTCTACCAGCCTTTCTCTGCTCAACAACACTGTGGAGATGTTGCCCTCTGGAAAGAGGCTTCTCCAGATTAATTTCTGATTTTTCTACCTGTTTGCTGTCTGCCTTTGGCAGAGTTTCAGTTTCCTTCTGTGCTCTCCCTGCCCAGCCATGGTGAGTTCCTGCAGGTTCTGGGGTAGTTCAGGTGTTGCAGTGGTGCACACACAGGGGCTGCAGTTATTCCTTGTCAGTGCTGCCCCGGGGGGAGAAGCCCTTTAAATTCACTCATAGCATGTTTAGTTTTATGAAGTCCTTGACCTTAAACTTCTAAATGAGCTGGGATATGAATTGGAGAGTAGTAAAAGGAGATTTAAATGGGAGAAAGTCCCACTTCCCTGCCTGGGGGAATATGCTGCTCTCGCTGGGGCTGCTGTGAAACAGGACCAGTTATGTTAAATACAAACTGGTATTTACTGGTGCCTTGAAGCTGCTGCAATTGTTCCCCACTGGGAGTTGCCCTCTGGGGAGCCAGTTCATTAACTGGTATCCAATCATTCCACAGGACTGACAGGGTGTGGGCGCTGCAGATTTTCCTCCTCAGATATTCACCCTCTACTTTTTTCTTCCCCTGTTATGTGCAAACACCATGTTTATTTTTCTGTATTAGCTCCTCTACTGTTCTCCTCTCTTCAGTAATTAACAGTTGATTTCCTGCTTGTCTCTTGACCTTTCTTTGCCAATCCATTCAAATCACAAGAATTTCTTGTTCTTTAAATATCTGCTTAAATGCCACGGGTAGAGGTCAGCTGGTTTGGTTCTTGACATATTTGGAAGAAGATGTTCCTGGTGTTCATTTGTTTCTCCTCTAGTTATTTCTTAGTAAATAACCTGGAGGGTTTGCATAGCAAATTGGTGTAGAAATTACTTTTCCCTCATGGAACGCACAGAAATGGGTGGTAGGTGAGTGATACATTAATTTTTATAGGGAGGACAGAATTCTCTGATATGGCAGTCGGGCTCTGAAGGACTAAAATGTTCCTTCTCTGGGCACTCTGTGCCAGGGCCTGCTCACCCTCACAGGGAGGAATTTCTTCCTCCTGGTCATGTCCCTCCATCCGCTGTCCAAAGTCTCTCTCCAGGTTTCCTGCAGGCTCCCTTCAGGCCCTGCAAGGTCACAATTCAGTCACCCCAAAGCTTCTCCTCTCCAGGTGAACATTCCCAGCTGTCCCAGCCTTTCCTCCCAGCAGAGCTGCTCCATCCCTCTGCTCATCCTGGAGCCTCCTCTGGGCTCCTGCAGCAGCTCCAGCTCCTGCCTGTGCTGGGCCAGGGCTGGGGCAGCTCTGCAGGTGGGGTCTCACCTGGGCACAGGGGCAGAATCCCAATCCCTGCCCTGCTGCCCACGCTGGGATTAGCATTTACATTTTCCAGTCCACAGTGTGCAGGGACAGCAAAGGAGTTCATCCAGACTGCAGATTTGCCAGAAAATTGCTCTATAAATAAAAATAAATTCCAAAAATAAGTGAAATAAAACACCAGCAGAAGATGAAGGGGGGAGGATGGAAACAAGCGGATGTGAGGAGTGAGGAGGGGATTTGTTCCATGGTCAAGTGCTTGGGTTGAGAGGCCTTTTGTCACCAGTGACTCCTTTGGAGAGCAGCCCTTGGAGGGCAAATCAGAGTAACTCCAAGCAGAGTTCTGGGAATGCTCTCTGCCACGTTCCCAGGCAGAAGTTGGATCTGGGAATCTTCTCCACATCTCCCTGCCAGGAGGGGACAGCCGGGGCAGGTTGGGCTCTGCTCCCAGGGAACAGGGACAGGAGGAGAGGGAACGGCCTCAGGTGGGCCAGGGGAGGGACAGGGGGGATTTTGGGGAAAATTTCTCATGGAAAGGTTGTCAAACAGAGACCCAGGCTGTGTAGGAGGTGGTGGAGGGGTTTAACAGCCCTGTGGATGTGGCACTTGGGGACATGGCTCAGTGGTGGCTTTGGCAGTGCTGGGTCAAGGTTGGACTCGATGTTTTGAGGGCTTTTCCAACATAAATCATTCCTTGTTTCTGTGAGAGTCCCCAGTGCTGATGATCAGCTGGAGGCACTGAAACACCTATAACTGATGAGGAGGTTTTGTGCCTGGGGAAGCAAATCCAGGAGACATTTCCTGCTTATTGTGCCATTGAGTTAAACTCCTGTACAAACAAAGTGCCTGGGATCTGAGGTCTGCAGAAGGAGGATTTGTGTGGCACCAGCTGGCTCAGCCAGGTGCTGTGGAGCAGATTTCCTAAAGGAACCGCTTTGCTTCATTCTCTAAGTTCTTGTAATAAAAGGATGATTTAATTTCTTTCTCCTGTTTCAATCTGTGTCCAAGACAGGAACATCTTCCCTGGGTCAGAATGGGATGTCAGTGGGATTTTTCCTTTGTCCTTGGGTCAGAATGGGATGTTAATGGGATTTTTCCTTTATTCCAGCAACAGCGCACTGTTTATAGGCTGACCCTGGTGAAAGCTTGGAACGTGGATGAACTCAAAGCTTATGCTGACCTGATATCCCTTGGGAAACCAGACTTCATTGAGGTCAAGGTGAGCTGCACTGAGCTCTTTTAGTTTTTCCAGGAGTATTTTCCATTGTTTTGTCCCCATTTCCCCCCTGCCTTTAGTCTAAACTTTCTGAGTAAGTAAAATTCTTCTAAAGTGATGCATAAGAAACTCCTCTCTTGCTTTTAATATTAGTGAACAATAATTAATTCACATTCAGGTGATGTTTTCTAGTATCCTGTGTGTACCTTTGGAGCAGGTTTCCCTGTGCCACAAACCAAACTTTGTACCAGCCAGCCTTGATTTCTGCCCAACAGAATCATCACTCTCTGGCCTTTTGTTGTATTTCTGTGAAAACAAAGATAAATAGATATTCCTTCTTTATATCAACTGTCAGTTGACACAAAATATTCCAGGTTCAGCTGGTAGTTTGCGGTAGGATTCTTCCCATCCTGGTCTCGAGTTTTGCCAGGGGAAAGGTGAAAGGTTCAGTGATGAGTTTGTGTTTGGATTTGAGGGCTGCCAGCAGATGTGAGATACAGCAGGGCAGGAGGGGCTTTATCCTGGGCTTAATCAATTCAGTAAAGAGAAACTGTAAAAAAAGTTACAAGCCTGTAAAAAAGGCACCTTCCAATGTGCTCTGAGCATTTTCCCCCAGCAGCTCCTGCAGAGCAGCACAACTGTTTGTGCAGTTCTCTGTTTGTGCAATTCTGTTACTCCTGGACTCTCCTGTTTCTTTTCTTTTTTCCTTCTCGCTTATAATGTTTTTAAACTTTCTTTCATTTTTTTAACCTTTTTTAATTTTTTTCCAACCTTTTTTACTGCTGCTATGAAGAAAAAGCCTGGATTTTGTTGTGAAGGTTTGATACCTTCTGTCAGCATGGAGAGTTTTTCTCTCTGGATGTGCTGCTGAAGTTTGGAGCTTCAACCCAGCTCAGGTTTGGAGTTTGGTTTGGGGAAAACCCCTGTGTTTTCCACCTTCCTAGGTGTCTCCCTGGCTGTGCAGGATCCTGCTGGGGAGGGGAGGGGAGGGCAGGGATGGAGCAGAGGCTGTGAGGCTGATGCTGCCGAGGCTGCTCTGCCCGGGGCATTAATGTTAATTAGTGAGAGGAAGCCAGTTGATGTTCCAGCAGGGATTCCCCCAGGAACTCTCCAGGGCAAACATCTGTCCTTGCACGGCACAGGCTGCTCTTCCCTCTGCCTCACAGTGTCACAGTCCTGCTTTCCCGGAGCTCTGCCCTGGAAAAATCCTGCCTTGCTCTGCCAAGGAAATACATGAGTGGTCACAGGTGTACTCCTGAAGCTCTTCCAGCTGGCACAGGGATTTATCTGGGTCTCTGGCCCCTGTTGGTGGGAGCTGGCCTGGGGATATTCATGAATCTCTGAACCCTGTTTGTGGGAGCTGGCACAGGGTTATTCATCACAGGGATATTCATGGATCTCTGACCCCTGTTTGTGGGAGCTGGCACAGGGATATTCATGGATCTCTGACCCCTGTTTGTGGGAGCTAGGACAGGGATATTCATGGCTCTCTGAACCCTGTTTGTGGGAGCTGGCACAGGGATATTCATGGATCTCTCACCCCTGTTTGTGGGAGCTAGGACAGGGATATTCATCACAGGGATATTCCTGGATCTCTGAACCCTGTTCTGTGAGCTCTGAATGCAGCTCCCCTGTGAGCTGGGACAGGGAGGGGCTGGGTGACATTCCCAGAAGCCAGCAGTGGGATGGCGGCACTGGGGGTCCAGCCTCACATTGTGGTGATCACACAGCATTTGGGACATGGCAATTTTCCCCAAAAGACTTGGTATTTTTGATTGAAAGTAATTTTTTGTGTTCCTTTGGGAACAAAGCATATTTGGGGTGTGGATAGGCCTCAGCATTCCTTTCTCCAGCCCCTCAGTGTGCCAGGGCAAAAAGCCAAGGACCAGGTGGTGCTCAAAGCCAACCAACCAAGAGTGATGGGGAGATTCTGAAAAGCTCTGCCCGAAAATGGGGCTGAGCCTGGGGATTTTTTGGCTGAAGACTTGGGATAAATGACGTCCATTTCAGATGAAGGCAGCTAATCCAGTGTTGCTCCAGAGAGCCTCACGGGGTGGATGGAGAGAGATTTAGATTCTTGCAGGGCTTAATCCTTGTTCTCATTTCCATGAATGCCTCACAGTGCTGTAACTCTGAGGGACCCCATTCTCCCACTTAAGCCAATAGTAAAGGGAGACTCAGTCATTAAAAATGCATCAAATTGATTTATTGCCTTAATCTGTTCTAATGCCAGTGTGTCACTGTCACACTTGTACAGAGCTGATGGTTGTATTTAAGGTCTGGATCGTGCCGAACTCCTTTTCTTCCCATGGTGCCATCTTTGGGTTCTGAAACCCAGAGGTTTGTTTGATGTGCAGCATTTTTGTGTCCAGGGAAGTGTGGGGTTTCACCCCCGGATTGGGGTGACCCCGAAAGATGGAAAAGTCTCTCCTCCAACCCGTGCTTTCAAAGAAAGACTCAGTAGTCTTCTGTTGTCCGTTCTCAAGGTTGTTTATTGTTGTTTATCTAAAAGATTCTTCTCCTGAACTGCTGTGGCCCGTTCAGCAGGTCAGACAAAGGCACACTGCCCTCCCAGGGGGCTGGTGCCATCTTTTATATCATATATTACGTACTACATGTTTATACTTTTTCTCCAATGCCTACTATCTATATTGAATGGTGACTTTCTACTCTAAACCAATCTGTGAGTGCCAACATCACCAAAGACATGGAGCCTAGGAAGGAGAAAGAAAGAGGACAGGGCACACCCAAGTCCCTCCATCTTAGAACCCCTGACCCCCATGTACAAAACTTGGACCCCCGCGTACAAGGCTTAAAACCCCCTTGTACAGCACTCAAAAATCCTTCCTTTCACTTCATGATCACTTCTACTATGCTATCTAAACTTATGTGTGTGTGGCTTGTAATTCTTCATACAGAGTTGGTAATTTGCTCCATGGGCTAAAATCAAAACCCCACGTGTGTCTTTGGCTGCATGCCAGGGTCTCAGAGCCCCCTGCCAGCGGCTCTGGCCATCCAGGGCACCCAGAGGAGAGTCCTGGGTTCCCACAGGGAAGGGAACGGAGCTGGGAAGGGGCTGGAGCCCCAGGAGCAGCTGAGGGAGCTGGAAGGGGCTCAGCCTGGAGAAAAGGAGGCTCAGGGGGGCCCTTGTGGCTCTGCACAGCTCCTGACAGGAGGGGACAGCCGGGGGGGTCGGGCTCTGCTCCCAGGGAACAGGGACAGGAGGAGAGGGAACGGCCTCAGGCTGGGCCAGGGGAGCCTCAGGTTGAATTTTGGGAAAATTGCTTCACTGAAAGGGAGGTCAGGCCTTGGCACAGCTTCCCAGGGAGGTGGTGGAGTCCCCATCCCTGGAGGGATGTGAAAGCTGACTGGACATGGCACTTGGGGCATGGGTTAGGGTGAGCTCAGCAGTGCTGGGTCAGTGAGTGGATTTGATCTTAGGGGTCTGTCCTTGCTGAATTCTAGAATCATGGAATGCTTTGGGTTGAAAGGGACATTAAAGCTCCTCCAGTGCCACCCCTGCCATGGCAGGGACACCTTCCACTGTCCCAGGCTGCTCCAGGCCCCATCCAGCCTGGCCTTGGGCACTGCCAGGGATCCAGGGGCAGCCACAGCTACTCTGGGCGGGGTGAAACTGGCACTCAGCTCACAGCAGTGGTGTGAGTTCCAGCCTGAGCAGAGCCTTCCTGCTTCCCCCTGTCTCTCAGAATTTAAGGAAGAAACCCAAAGCCGCCAGACTGGCCCTTTGTCGCAGGGCTGTCTGTGGCACGGTGTCTGAGGGCAGGACTGGGGCACAGCGGGGATCCAAGACATGGCACAGAATCTTCCCAAGCCTTTGTGAAGGTTTTCAGCCACTAGGAAGCTCTTTCCCTGCTGATTTTCCTGTTGATTTTGTTAATGTGTTTGGATAATCTCGGTGTCCAGCCCAGCTCAGGCTGCTGGTCTGGGACTGCAGCTCCTGCTCTGGTACCTGAGGCTTGGCTGCAGAATTTAAGAATTTAAGTGACCAAGTAAATGTGTGCAAGGAAGGGCCAGGGGGAGGTGTCTGTCCCAGTCTGCTCACTCTTGTCAATTTAAACAGTAAAGATTATTTAATTGCTTGAAATAATTAGGAAAATGAGCTGTGCCTTAACGAGTTTTTAATTACATGCAGCAAGAGGCAATTGCCCCCACCTGTCCAACACCCGTTCAGAATCCTGCTGCCATCCCAGCTGGAATTTAGATGAAGAGGTGAAGCTGAATCTCCCCTTCTGGTGCCTGCTGTGAATAAACCCCAACAGTGTATGATTTTCACACCTGAAAAAAGACCAGCATTGGCCACTTGCTGTTAGAGAATCACAGAATCATTTGGGTTGGGATGGACCTGCAGGACTGAATCCAACCACTCCCAGCACTGCCAATGTCTCCAGGTGTTAAATCCCTCCAGGGATGGGGACTGCACCACCTCCCTAGCAGCCTCTTCCAAAGCCTGAGCACCCTTTCCATGGGGAAATTCCTCCTGATGTCCACCCTGAGGCTCCCCTGGCCCAGCCTGAGGCCGTTCCCTCTCCTCCTGTCCCTGTTCCCTGGAGCAGAGCCCGACCCCCCCGGCTGTCCCCTCCTGTCAGGAGCTGTGCAGAGCCACAAGGGCCCCCCTGACCCTCCTTTTCTCCAGGCTGATCAGTCCCAGCTTGGACCTGGTGGTCCTCGAGGACTTTTCTACCCAGGATAATTCCATGGTTGTGACCCAGGAGCAGAGGGGGTGACTCAGCAGTGGCTGTTCCTCTCTCTGTCCTCACAGGGCTCATGTGGAGAGCTGGGAGGAAAGGCTGGGCCTGTGTTTGACTTCAGCTTTCCCAGGAGGAGTTGCTTCCACTTCCAGGGAATTCCTGCCTATTTTCAGGCAGTGCAGCACCCTCTGCCACGGGTGTGGGGGGTCTGGAGAGCTGCTGGGAAATACTGGGGCTGTGCTGCACAGCCAACCATCTCCAGTCCTCCCTGCAGACTGAGGTGGCACAGAGGACTGATGGCCTTTGTTAAATCAGCTTGAAAGTGATGATTAAAAGCAGCCATGGAGTTGAATCCTGGCTGAACCCACTGCAGCAGGAGCAGACGTGTGTGAGGCCTTGTGGCTGTAATTTGGGGCATGCTGCTGCTCAGCTCAGGAGTGTTTTCATTGCAGAGATGGCAATCAACAAGGCATTGAGGCTTTTTTTATTTGTCTGAGGTCACGGCTGGCCCAGATTTTAAACAGTGTCTCAGTCACTCAGCAGCTTGGCCTACACTTTGTTCTCTGTTAATTTGCACGAGCCTCAATTAAATTTATAATTTGTGGGCCCAGAGTGAAGAGAATTGTTTTGTTCAGTAATTAAATTGGGAAGTCTGGAGTGTGAGTGGAGAAACAAAGCACTGTCAGCTGTAGTTGTTTCCTTCAGAGCCCTGGGGATTGAAGGGATTGCTGGCTGTCTGCATCCCGGGGCAGGAGCCAGGTCCTCGGGGCAGGAGTGTGCTTCCCTGGCTTCCCACAGCACCAGCAGCCACCCTGGCACAGGCTCTGGGCAATCCACTTGTGCTCACTCAGCTCCATTACAGTTGAAAATCAGCTCTGGGCCCAGCACAGGCAGGAGCTGGAGCTGCTGCAGGAGCCCAGAGGAGGCTCCAGGATGAGCAGAGGGATGGAGCAGCTCTGCTGGGAGGAAAGGCTGGGACAGCTGGGAATGTTCACCTGGAGAGGAGAAGCTTTGGGGGGACTGAATTGTGACCTTGCAGGGCCTGAAGGGAGCCTGCAGGAAACATGGAGAGAGACTTTGGACAGGGGCGTGGAGTGACAGGACCCAGGGAATGGCTCCCACTGCCAGAGGGCAGGGCTGGATGGGATATTGGGAAGGAATTGTTCCCTGTGAGGGTGGAGAGGCCTTGGCACAGGCTGCCCAGAGCAGCTGTGACTGCCCCTGGATCCCTGGCAGTGCCCAAGGCCAGGCTGGACACTGGGGCTGGAGCAGCCTGGGACAGTGGAAGGTGTCCCTGCCATGGCAGGGGTGGAATGGGATGGGCTTTAAGGTCCTTTCCAACCCAAACCATTCCATGATTCCATGATTCTCGGAACTCCATAGCATGCCCAGCACAGTTACTCTGGATTCATCCTGGCAGAACCACGAAGAGCTGGGATGCTTTTCAAAGGCTTCTGCATTTCAAGGTACTTGGCCAGAGCTCTGTGGATTAGGCTGCTCAAAGCACCCTTATTAAGCAGGTAATTAAGAGGCAGAATCGTTGCTGTTCCTGCCACAGGGAGGTTGGGGAGAGAGCTCTGGGTGAACAATGGGATCCTTTCCTTTTTAATTCTTGATGTCTTAATAACTGTCTTCATGTATTACTGCAAAGCAGAACGTGACCGCCCTCATCAGCTCCGCACGGGTTTTAAGTGCTATCAGCTGTTAATTAACTCCAGTTTGAAGAAGTTAGGGAAGTTGAAAGCTGCTTTCCTTCAGTGTGCTGGAAGCTGATTCCCATTGATTTGTGCTGGGAATTAATCAGCCAGCCAAGCACTCACTTATTCCATTTGCCTCTGTGCTTTCTTTGCTTGTAAACGATACCTTTGTAGTTTACTGAGAGCATGAATCACGTTGGAGCTTCTGAAGAATTTTCCCCCTCTATACTCATACATTTTTCATGCTACTCAAATCATAATCTGGATAATGAGTGTGGGGAGAATATTGCAGTGTGTCTCCAGCTAAACTTTGGGGATACAAACCCCTGATTTGCGTGGCTGGCTGCTCTGGTATAACACTGACTAATAGAGAACAAACATGTTTAAACTCTGGGTTCAGAGTTACAGAGCTGGGCTAAAAAAGCCTGAATGTACATCCCTGGTGAGCACTCCCTGGCTTGTGGCCTGTCAGTCTTCCTCCAAACTGGCTCTGAGTTATGGTGCCTGGGCATATTAATGGGGGGATTCCCTCATAAATGAATGGGTGAGAAAGTAATTGCTTCCAAAACTTGTACAGTTCCAAATTATCACTCGGCTGTTGCTCCTACAGCCCTGTGTGTGCACTGTGCTGTGGTTGAAAGTGTTGGCAAAGATGTGTCCGCACATTCCATGTGCAGGGAAATGCAGGTGAATCAGGAACTGGGAGTGTTGTGGCAGCTAGAGCAGGTGCCATGGCCATGCCACACATGAACCTGAATGCAAATTCCATTTAAAGAGGTCAAAGTGTTCTTCCCAGGGGAGAAACCACGAGCGGGCCAGACACAATATCCATAAAACTGTGTTGTAAAGGCTGGTGCTTGATGGGATTTTGTGACTGGAATAAAAGAGCTCAGCCCAAGAGCAGAGGGGCTGGAACCACCCAGAGAGGAGGGCAGAGGGGCTGGGTGGTGTCTGGAGGAAAAGCCCTTTGTTCTCTTTGTACTTCGGGCACCAGGGTTGTGACCAGCCCTGGGATCTGGTGTGTGATCTTCTCTCAGGGATGGCGGATGAATTGCTGGGAAATTGGCAGTGAATTATTTGATTGGGAGGAATTGATGGGGATTGTGATCCTGGCTGTGAAATATTTTCAAGTAGACATTAAAGGACTCCCTAGAGCTGAGCAGGGTCTGCACCCCAGGTGGGTGACACTGAGTGCTCATCCCTCACTGAGCTGCTTGTGCTGTGGGGCAAACCACAGGGCAAGGAACATTTGGTGTTCTGTGCTGTCCAGGGGTTTTGTGTCATGCACTGGGTAAACCAGGAGGGAGGGAGAGAGGAAGGGAGGAAGGAAGTGGCGGAAGGAAGGAAGTGGCGGAAGGAAGGAAGTGGCGGAAGGAAGGAAGTGGCAGAAGGAAGTGGCGGAAGGAAGTGGCGGAAGGAAGGAAGTGGCGGAAGGAAGGAAGTGGCGGAAGGAAGTGGCGGAAGGAAGTGGCGGAAGGAAGGAAGGAAGTGGCGGAAGGAAGTGGCGGAAGGAAGTGGCGGAAGGAAGTGGCGGAAGGAAGTGGCGGAAGGAAGTGGCGGAAGGAAGTGGCGGAAGGAAGGAAGTGGCGGAAGGAAGGAAGTGGCGGAAGGAAGGAAGTGGCGGAAGGAAGTGGCGGAAGGAAGTGGCGGAAGGAAGTGGCGGAAGGAAGTGGCGGAAGGAAGTGGCGGAAGGAAGTGGCGGAAGGAAGGAAGGAAGGAAGGAAGGAAGGAAGGAAGGAAGGAAGGAAGGAAGGATAAGTGAAAGAAAAAAAAGAAAAAAGAGAAAGAAGGGAAGAAAAATGAAAAGAAAGGGAGAAAAGGAGAGAAAAAAGGAAAAGCAAATTTGAAGTCATGGCTGAGACTAAATCAGTAGTTTAGGCGGTTCAGGTGATAACAGCTACTCCAAGTTAGGAATAGCTGATCCCTGAATGGTGTGGCTGGATAAGGACACGACCCTCAGTGCTCTGAGCTGGGTGACACAGTGGTGACTGGTCACAGGCTGGACTCAGTGATCCTGGAGGGCTCTTCCAGCCTCAGGAATTCTGGATTCAGAGGCTGAAGGCGGTGGATGTGGTGGGGAAGAGCTGTTGGTGTTCCACTCCCTGAGCAGTCCCCCAGAGCAGCAGTGCTTGTGTCCTGGCTCTGTGTGGGGACAGAGGAACACAAGTTCTGCTCTGGGTTCTCCATCCATGCCTGGCTGGGGATGGTGGGGGGGGGAGGGGTGGGGAGGGAGCTGGAGCAGGAACCCCATTTCTCTGACACCCCGAGATCTGCAGGGGAGGTGTCCTTGAACGATGTCACCTTTCAGGGGCAGTTTTGGGGTTGCCTCCAGAACATGACCCACAAGCTGCTTCCCAAAGCTCCAGTGCTCCCACCAGGGAGGGACTGAGCTTTGTGTCGGTCTCTGCTGTGCCAGGGATGCTCCCAGTGGCCGTCAGCTCCATGTGCACAGGATGGGTACAGCCCACCCAGGGACCTGCTTGGTTTGGGTACAGGTAGGGCAGGGCAGAAATCACAGCCTGGAGTTGAAAGGAAGAGGCCCAGAGCTCTGTGGCACATGGACCGGATCTCTGGGAGTGTCCCACTAACATGGCATTGGTTGCCCATGAGACTCTTCCAGACTTGTCACATTTCCAGCCCCAGTGACATTCTCCAAGGTCCCTTGGTCACTCAGGAGCATCCTGCCTTTTCCTGTTTAAGCAGCGTTCCAGGATCAAGCCCAGCCTGTGTGTCACTGCTGGGGACACCTGGCACGGTACTTTGGGGATGTGTCACTGCAGGAGGGACCCATTTTGATGCCATCTCCGGATCTATGACCTTGCCATGGGATGGGGTGTGAGGGAGCAGAGCCGGCAGCTGCAGGGTTTGCTGTGGCTGGCACTGCCAGGGCTGGGAGGGGCTGAGCTAACTATCCTGTTTCTCTGTGTTCCCAGGGTGTGACCTACTGCGGGGAGAGCTCTGCCAGCAGCCTGACCATGGCCAACGTGCCGTGGCACGGGGAGGTGGTGAGCTTCGTGCAGGAGCTGGCGCGGCTGCTCCCGGAGTACGGCATCGCCTGCGAGCACGAGCACTCCAACTGCCTGCTGCTGGCCCACAGCAAGGTGAGCCTGCCTGGGAGGGCACAGCCACTTCTTTGCTTCTAACAGCCTTGTTCTCCAGAGTTATCCCAAATCGTTTAGGCTGGAAAAGCCCTCTGGGATCTTTGTGTCCAGCCCAGCAGCGCCAAGGCCACCTCTGACCCACGTCCCCAAGTGCCACGTGCACACCTGTGTTAAACCCCTCCAGGCGTGGGGACTCCACCCCTGCCCTGGGCAGCCCATTGTCACTGCAGCGGGCCCCGCTGGGTAATAATTAGCATGGACTCCATGATTCACAGAAGGCTGATCAATCTATTTACTATATTGTTATTAAGAAAGCCATTGCTTTATAGACAGTTAGGATACAGCTGGACTTTGACTTCAATCCAAACCCATCACCATTGGCTAATTAAGAAACCACCCTTTGGTAAACAAATCTCCGTAACACATTCCACATGTTCACAACAACAGCAGCAGCAAGTGAAGATAAGAATTGTTTCTCATTCTTTTCTCTGATCTTCTCACAGACTTTTCCCAGAAAGGCCTGGGAAAGTTGTGTTTCTCTCTGTGGCCAGAGAGCTCCTGCCACAGCCCATTCCAAAGCTTCCCAAGACCCTCCAGTCACTGGCCAAGAGAATCCATGGTGTGCCCCAGAATTCCAGCCCTTCACACCCCTGGATGCCACTCAGACCCAAGGGATGTTCTGTTATTTTCCTGTTGCTCTGAGCCACCTCTCCAGAGGCAGAATCACCACATTTGAATCAGAGAACCACAGAATCATTTGGGTTGGAAAAACCCAACCACTCCCCCAGCACTGCCAAGGCCACCACTGCCCCATGTCCCCAAGTGCCACATGCACAGGGCTGTTAAACCCCTCCAGGGCTGAGGACTGCACCACTGCCCTGGGCAGCTGTGCCAGGGCTGGACAACAAATTCCAGGAATGAATTTTCCCAAAATCCAACCTGAGGCTCCCCTGGCCCAGCCTGAGGCCGTTCCCTCTCCTCCTGTCCCTGTTCCCTGGAGCAGAGCCCGACCCCCCCGGCTGTCCCCTCCTGTCAGGAGCTGTGCAGAGCCACAAGGGCCCCCCTGAGCCTCCTTTTCTCCAGGCTGAGCCCCTTCCCAGCTCCCTCAGCTGCTCCTGGGGCTCCAGACCCTTCCCCAGCTCCAGTCCCTTCCCTGGACATGCTCCAGCTCCTCAAGGTCCCCATTGTCATGACAGCTTCTCTGGGCAACCTCTGCCAGGGCCTCACCACCCTCATGGTAAAAAATATTCTCTTATATCAAATGGAAATCAGCCCTGCTGCTGTTTAAATCCATCAGCCCTTGCAATAGGTCCTGCTGGAAAGGTTTGTCACCATCTCTCTTTCAAGTACTGGAAAGGAAACGAAATGAAATACAAGTGAAATGCCAAAAAAAATTACAAGTATGCAGGAAATGAAAAATAAAGAGTACATATTTGCTTTCTGAGCTTCAGAAAAGATTAATAGAAGGACGGCAGAAAAAGATAATAATGTGCCAGCTGGGCACCTGATGAAATTGTAGATTCCTGGAATGCTTTGGGTTGGAAGGACCTTAAAGCCATGGGCAGGGACACCTTCCATGATCCCAGAGTGCTCCAAGCCCCAAAGTCCAGCCTGGCCTTGGGCACTGCCAGGGATCCAGGGGCAGCCCCAGCTGCTCTGGGCACCCTGTGCCAGGGCCTGCCCACCCTCCCAAGGAGGAATTTCTCCTGAATATCCAGTCTAAACCTACTTTGGAATCTGCAAAGGGAGCAGCTGGGAAGGAGCAGAGAAAATCAGGACACCTGGCACTGGTTGTGTTTGATCTCACCTTAAATTGGCTTTATTTAAAGTCTCACTCCTGGCTGTTGCCACTGGCAACTATTCCTGAGAAAGCAGAATCTCCTTTTGCATTGTAAGGTCCAGGAAAGCAAACAAACAGATTGCAGAAACCTTCTTGAGGCAGAATTTAAGTAACACCATTAGCAAAGAGAATAAATTGGTACCTGTCCAGGAGGAATTAAACAGCTGCTTCTACTTCCACAGCCATTAGCAGAGGGTGTCTGTGGGAAACAATCTGTCCTCAGTGCTAAAATAGCTAATAAAAATAAATTTATTTCCATTAGGGTTTAATTTTTGTGTTTCAGGCTCTAGTGGAGAGCATAATCTGTCAGTGCCTATTATTTGCAGGAAGACCTGTGCTCTGGGATTGATCAAACTGGAGTGAGTAATTGCAAAATCAAAGGGGTCTTTAAAAAAATTAAGGAGTTGCAGGAAGAGTGTGATAAAAATCATTAAGAAATGTGATTTATTTCACTGTGTTTTCCTAGGTCTGAGTTTGGAGGTGTTCAAATGATGCTCCTGATAAGTTTAATGTTGCCATTGAATGCCAGCCTGTAGGAAGGAGTCTGGGAATGTCAGAAATCATTCATCCTGCAGCTGCTGCCTGGGATGGATGGGACTTGTTGATTGGCACCTGCTTGTGATGAGTGACATTCAGGACTTGAGCTCTGAAGTCTCTTAAGGGCAGGGATTTAGGGAGAAAAGGGATTTTAAGGAAAGCAAACTGCAGGGTTTGTGTCTGGTGTTGTTTTCTCTCTCTGGAGGTCATGGGGTGGCCCTTAGATGGGAACTGGGGCACCTGGGGGCCTTCAGGGTCCTAAAACTCTCCTGTTCAGCCTCCTGGTCCCTTTTCCTTGCTGGCCAGCAGTGGGTTCTGCTCTCTGGGAGGTGCTCCTGGGAGCCCTCAGGGGAGGATGGATCCCACTTGAACCTCAGAGAGCTTTGGATCCCAGGGGAGCTCAAAAAGTCCTAAAAACTGAATCCTCACAACAAGATGTTGGATTTCCACTTACTCTTCCCACATCCCTAAAGATCACCCCAGAGAACAGCCCCTGTGCCCATGCCCTGAGGATCCACCTGTTACTGGGATTTCCGTGGCTTTGGGGCACTGGGTATCAGCTCCTCAGATCCCAGACTGGTTTGAGTGGGGAGGGACCCTAAAGCCCATCCAGTGCCACCCCTGCCATGGCAGGGACATCTCCCACTGTCCCAGGCTGCTCCAAGCCCTGTCCAGCCTGGCCTTGGGCACTGCCAGGGATGGGTGGGTCCTGCTGGAGCCTGAGGGATGAGTGGGGACAGTCAGAGCTGGGTGCAGCCTTCCCTTGGCTGGGAGCTCCTCTTCCCTGCCCTTCCTGCATCCTCCTCCCGGCCCTCCCCTGGTTCCCATCTCTCTTTGGGAGCTGCCTGGTGTTTGGGCTCCATCCTCTTTGATTCCCCAGCAACAATGCTGAATTCTTGAGTAATTCTCTTTGCTTTCGAGTAAATCCCATAAACCATGGTCACAAAAATGGCATTTATGGCTTTGAACTAATGGACTGAGATATCGACACAGCAGCAACTTTTTAATGGAACAGTTAATTCCAGGGACCTTTTCCAGAGAGAGGCCTGAGGCTGCTGCTGTTCCTGGTTGGGACAGTCAGTGCACCCTCAGGAGGACCAAAAGAGCTCCTGAGAAGGGGGAAGGTGCTGCAGCTGCCTCGCAGGGAGGATTTCTCTGAAGGAAATTCAATATCTTGGTCATTTCTGGACTAAATCCCTGTGCCCTGCGGTGCTGGATTTGCTTTCCATGTGTGTTCCACACTGTCCTTGTCCCGAAGCACTTCCAGTCCATTTTGTTCATTAACCCTGTTCCCCCCTGGAGCAGGTGGTTGTTTTCCAGCTCCCTGGGGCTTTACAACACCAGTTTCTGGCCAGTTCAATTGGTGCTGTGTGTGCTGCTGCCCTCAGGCAAGCTGAGGCACTGGGATCCCAGAGCTCTGGGGCAGGACAGGAAGGTTCCATGTCCGAGCATCCCTGGGACCCCAGGGCTGATTTCCTGCTCACTGGGGGATGCACAGCTCAGGGAATGCTCCTGAAATTCCAGTGCCTGCTCTGTCTGGAGCTCTGTCTGAGCTCACAGGGTGATATGAACAGGGTGGGCTCAGCACCCTGCTGTCATCAGCCCTTTATGCTTTAATTAATCTGACAGGCCTGGGATGGTCGGGAAAGCTCTACAAGATCATTAAGTCCAACTGGCCACCCAGCAGCCATGTCCCCACGTGCCACATCCACACATCTTTGGGACACTTCCAGGCATGGGGATTCCACCCCTGCCCTGGGCAGCTGTGCCAGGCCCTGACCACCCTTTCAGTGAGGAAATTTTCCCTGATATCCAACCTGAACCTCCCCTGGCACCCTGGCACAATTTGTGACTGTTTCCTCTTGTCCTGTGGCTTGTTCCTGAGAGAAAGGACCAACATCCACCTCCCTCCAGCCCACAGCCAAGAGTGCACAAGCAGAGTGTCCCTCCCTGGATGCAGACACTCCCTCATGCTACAGGTGCAGCTGTGTGCTCCAGCCCTTCCTTTCCTCACCAGCTGGGTTCTCTCCCTGTTGGATGTGGTCCGGGATAGCCTTGTGTTCTCCAGCATGGCAGGGGCACCTTGGCATACACAAAGGGACAGGCTTTTGGGGACATCCCTTCACTAATTTCATTTCCCATACCCAAACACACTTGAGAGGGTGGGCAGGCCCTGGCACAGGGTGCCCAGAGCAGCTGGGGCTGCCCCTGGATCCCTGGCAGTGCCCAAGGCCAGGCTGGATGGGGTTTGGAGCAGCCTGGGACAGTGGAAGGTGTCCCCATGGCAGGGGTGGCACTGGATGGGATTTAAGGTCTCTTCCAACCCAAACCAGCCCAGAATTCTGTGTGGCTGTAGTGCTGGGTGTGTCACAGCACCTCCAGGGCAAGTGCTGGGGACAGGGAACAGCCTGGCTAGAGGTGCCCATCCCTGTCCTTCAGCAACAAAATCGTCCCAGCCAGGAGGGACTTGGCCTTTTCCTCCCGGTGCGGGCACAGCTGGGCTGGGCCCGGAGCTCGGGGATGGGCTCTGAAGTGTTCCATGCTGAGCATCCCATGCTGAGCATCCCAGCTATATTTAGGGAGGAAGAGGAAGCACTTCACTCCCAGCTGCACATCCCCTGACAAGGGGTGCGTCAGGGACAAAGAGTCCATCACGTTCAGTTCCTTCCTGCCTCTGTCCTTCGGAGCGTGGGAGCTGTCCTTGTGATCCAGGGACAGCATCGAGGGAAAACCAAACCTGGAGGAGAGGGTCACAAAGAGATGGAACATCCCGGGATCTGTAGCAGAGCAGGGGATGGTGTGGAGCCCAGGTGTGGACAAGGTGACCCCAGATGAGGACAAGGTGTCTCAGCAGCCAAGCAGCCTCCTTAGAGCAGCTGTGAGCAAGGAATGGTGGAATTCCCGAAGGTTTTCTTCCTATCCCTTGTCTCCTGGCAGCAGGAAGGTGGCTCTGCTGGCCTGGCTGTGTCAGTGATGATAAGTAGCTCTCCGTTGTGCTGAAGTTACCCGGCTTCCATCCCTGGGAGTGGGAGCTGCCAGGTGGAGCCCTGGCTCCATTGGCAGCTGGGCAGGGATTAAAAACCCCAAATCTGCCATTAAGAACCTTCCCTTAGAACAGCACCCCGGGGTCAGGGGGATCAGCACAGGATTCCATGGGCTGTGGCTCTGCTCAGGCCAGTTCAGGTTGTCCCACTCTTTGGGGATCCAGAACAGTGAATTCCATCTCCAGGCATTCCATGTGCTGCCTCTGGAGGAGTTCCCTGTGCCCTGACACCTCTGATGGCTCCTGAGCACTGGCTGAAGTCACTGAGGGTGGAACTGCAAAGGCTGCTTGTTGTTCCCAGCTAAAACTGATGGGAATTGTGGTGCTGGTGGCTGCTCCTAGATCCTGTCTGCAGAGCTGCTGAGGGATTTAAGGCTTGCTTGTTCCCAGGGCTGTGTACCTGTGCTGGTTTTCCTTCAGCCCCATGGACTGGGATGTGGAGAGGCTCAGCTCTGTGTTCCTGGCGTCCCACTGCTTGTGGGATCAGTCAGGGAATGGTTTGGGTGGGAAGAGACCTAAACCCCATCCAGTGCCACCCCTCCATGGCAGGGACACCTTCCACTGTCCCAGGCTGCTCCAAGCCCCAAAGTCCAGCCTGGTCTTGGGCACTGCCAGGGATCCAGGGGCAGTCCCAGCTGCTCTGGGCACCCTGTGCCAGGGCCTGCCCACCCTCCCAGGGAACAATTCATCCCAATATCCCATCTAACCCAGCCCTCCTTCCTCTTAAGGCCATTATTACCATCTCTTACTCAACTGCGACTTAAAAACCGGCTCAATTCCCTCCTAAAGCCCGAGGTTGGGGTTATAATTCAAAAGGAGGAGTTTGCAGGTTTTTGCCAAGCACTGTGACCCTGTTCAGTGTAATTTCACACAATATTTCTCCTTGTTTTGCTGAGTGACTCCAGTTCAGTCACTTCCCCTGTCAGACAAAGGGAGCCTTAAATAATTGTGAGCCTTAATGAGGTGAGAAAGGGGTCATAATTCTGGGAATTATTTGCTTGTCTTGGAGAGCTGGTGCTGGCAGGTGATGAAGTGTGCTGTGTTTGATGGCAGCCTGTGGGAAGGTGCAAAGCTCCTGCTTTATCCCAGGGATGAGCTGTCCCCAGAGGGAAATGGAGGAGTTCAAGATGGAGCCCCCCAGATGATTTTCCCTTTCTGATGCTGTGCCCAGGGAAGTGGCCACTGGTGGGCACAGGGCTCAGGGCTGGCAGCCACCCCTGGAGGGGGATCTTATTCCTGGGTCCCACCTGGGCATGGAGTCACCTCTGCTCTGACAGCTCCTGCTCCAGCCCAACCACCTCCTTCCAGCCCCCCCAGCTCCTTCCAGCCCGGGGTGCTCCGTGGTCACAGGCCAGAGCGCCGAGGGAAGGAGGGAAGGAGGGATGTTGCTGTCCTGGGGGTTGGGAAGGGGGGTTCAGGTGAACCAGGCACAGAGCAGGATGGATCTGCCCCTCGGAGCTGCTGCTGTGGGATGGAGTTCCAGCAGCTGGGAGAGCCCTGTGCACAGCTCACGGGTGTCTGTCTGTCCCTCTGACAGTCCAGATGTGCGTCCCCCAGAGGTGGGTGTGGGTCACAGTCTGTGTGCACCGAGTGTTTCATGTTGGGTTTTGGTTGGTTGTTTTTTGTGTGGCATTTGGGTTTGGTTTGGGATTTCTTGGGGGGGTTCTTTTGCGTTTGTTTGTTTTGTCTTGGGGTTTTGGTTTACTTTGGGAGGAGTCTTAGTCTGCTTTGGGTGTTTTTTTGGTTGGTTTTGGTGAGCTTGGGTTGGTTTGGGGTTTGGTTGGCTTTGAGGTTTTTTTGTTTGATTTGGGTTTTTTGCTTGGTTTTGGTTTTTTCAGGTTTATTTTTTGGGGGAAGGATTTAGAGGTTTTTTCTGGTATGTCATTTGGGTTTGAAGTTTTTTCCACTGTTTTAGGGTGTTTGGATTTTTGGGGGGAATTGTGTTGTTCTCTTTTATTTTTGTTTATTGTGATTTTTAGGGTTTGTCTTTGGGGGAAGCTTTCTGGGTTTTTTTCTATGGTTATTTGTGTTTGATTTGGAAGGGGCAGGTTTTGTTTGTTCTGGGTTGGGGTTTTTGTTTGTTTGTGGTTTTTTTATGGGGCTGATTTCCCTGCTGGCTGCTGATTGTTATTTTTGGTGTATGGTCTTTAAAACTCTGTGAAAATTGCTGGATTTAACCATTAAATCCTGTGCATCCCCCAGGGAAAATCCATTTGTTGGATTTGAGGGCTTTGTATCCTTGAATCCTCAACAGGAGGGAGGGAACAAGAGGGAAGGACCTCAGGCTGGGCCAGGGTAGGATCAGGTTGGATATTGGGAAAATTTCTCACTGAAAGGGTTCTCCAGCCCTGGCACAGCTGCCCAGGGCAGTGTCAGTGTCTCTGTGCCCATAGGGGTTTAACAGCCCTGTG
Source organism: Motacilla alba alba (assembly GCF_015832195.1). Lineage (NCBI taxonomy): Eukaryota > Metazoa > Chordata > Aves > Passeriformes > Motacillidae > Motacilla > Motacilla alba. Next base: position 10,326,707 of record NC_052034.1, on the reverse strand, counting down.
GATGTGGCACTTGGGGACATGGGTCAGTGGTGGCCTTGGCAGTGCTGGGGGATGGCTGGACTCAGTGATCCTGGAGAAGTTTTCCAACCCCACTGTTTGTAGGATTCTCACCAGAGAGGAGCTGGGACAGCCCCAAAGCTCTGGGGTCTCCCCCACGCCCCCTGTGCTCCCCAGGGATCCTGCAGGGCAGCACAGCTCCAAGGAGGGAAGTTCTCCATGCAGGATGGGCCCTGTGCTTCCAGCCCTGCTGGAGCCACCACAGCCTTTTCTTTCTTTTTCCTCCTGCTCTGCTCCACTTTCTCCTGTGTGTTCAGTCCTTCTCTGAAAATCCTCTGGATGTTTGTGGTGCACGACTGGAGTGAGTGGCTCAGGAGGAGCCTCCAACCTGCCAGCCTGGCTGGCTCTGAGGGAAATACAACATTACCCTTGGTAGGACAAACTAATTGGTTTTAGCTGCCTTCCATTCCTCAGCATTCCCTGTGTCACATCACAGCTTCTCTCCCATATTTTATCCTGTCAGATACACCTGGGATTATTTCTCAGCAGTGCTCATGTCTGGGGGAATGTAGTGCATGGTGCTCCTGGATTGTCCTTAATCTGTGCACATGTTCCCACCCCCCCAAATTGCCTCTGCAAATATGTTGATAAGAAAAGCAATCTGGAGCGTGGCTCTTCTCCTTCAGGAATGTTGATGGATTTTGGGAGCAGGACCTGCTCCTGCTGCAGTGAGAGCAGCTGTGAATCTACTGCCAAAGAGAAGTGATGGAATTGTCCTGGTCAGGGCCACTCCTGGCAGTTCAGGAGCAAAGGGAGGGCTCAGCCAGGCTCTGCAGATGCTTCCAGGGAACCAGGCTCTCCATTTAATCCCAGTTTCTGATTTGATATATGGATATATCCCAGCTTGCATGGATGGATATACCCCAGTGTGGATATATGGAGCTGTCCCAGAGTGCACATAAGGATATATGGATTTGTCCCAGTTTGGATACATGGATCTATGGATCTGTCTCAGGCTGGATGTATGGATATATCCCAGTCTGGATGTATGGATCCATGGATCTATCCCCGTCTGGATGTATGGATATATCTCAGTTTGGATCCATGGATCTATCCCAGTCTGGATGTATGGATCCATGGATCTATCCCAGTCTGGATGTATGGATATATCCCAGTTTGGATTCATGGATCTCTCCCAGTTTGACGTGGGGCTCTGTGAGGAATGGGCCCAGCCCAGCCCAGCCCTGTCCTGGGGCTGTCCTGTTCCAGCTCTGTCAGGAGGGGGCCTGGGGGACCCTGAGCTGTCCCTGGGTCAGCAGAGAGCCCTGGGGACCAGTGGTGTCCTGGGGTTAATGAATTGGTAATTAATTAATTAATTGTCCTGACCCAGCAGCTCAGGGAGGGATCCCAGCCCTGGGGGCACCTCTGGGGTGCTGTGTCCAGCTCAGGATCCTCAGCACAGCAGGGACAGGAGCTCCTGGAGCGGGGCCAGCTCAGGCTGGGAGGATGAGGAGGGCCTGGAGCATCTCTGTGCCCAGGAAAGGCTGAGGGAGCTGGAGCTGCTCAGGCTGGAGAGGAGCCCCAGCTGAGAGGGGCCCTCAGCCCTGGGTGTCCCTGTCTGTCCCTGGGTGTCCCTGGGTGTCCCTGGGTGTCCCTGTCTGTCCCTGGGTGTCCCTGTCTGTCCCTGTCTGTCCCTGGGTGTCCCTGTGTGCAGGGAGGGGCAGAGCAGGGCCCAGGCTCTGCTCCAGGCCCAGCAGTGGCACCAGAGCCACGGGCAGGGCCTGAGCCCAGCGAGTGCCCCTGCACAGGAGGCAGAACTTCTGCCCTGGGCAGTGCCCAGCCCTGAACAGGCTGCCCAGGGAGGGGCTGGAGTCTCTCTCAGCGGGGATCCTGCAGAGCCCTCTGCACACAATCCTGTGCCCTGGGCTCTGGGATGGCCCTGCCTGAGCAGGGAGGTGGCACCAGTGACCCTCTGGGCTCCCTTCCAGCCTGACCAGCCTGGGATTTCATTTCCCCTCATTCCTGTGCCTCTTGTATCCCATCCTGCCCGGAGCAGTGCTCCTTGCCCTGGAGGATCTGCAGGATTCCATCAGGGCTTTCCTGGCTGTGCATCCGTGCCACGTCTGTGGGGAGCAGTGGGTGTTGGGACCCTGGGGACTGGAGCTCAGGGGCTCCAGGAGCTCCAAGGGAAGGTTCCTGAGTCACCCCAGTGCTGGGCAGAGCCCTCAGGGAGGGAGAGTTTCTCTTTCCAGCCCAGCCTAGCCCAGGGCCAGGTGAAGGAGCTGTAACACTGTGATTCCAGCTTAGGGAAGAACCAGGGGAGGAATCTCAGCCCTTTATCTTCTGTTGATGTATTTATCACCCTGAAGGGCTCGATAGGCAGTGAACAGTTCCCTAAACCACCTGCCCATGTTAGGCTGGGATCCCAGGGATGTTTAGGGTTGGCTCACCTGTTTTATGGATGCTGTGAAACTGCTTTGAGCCGAAAATCTTTTGTTCCCCATGGAACAATCACAACATTGCTAAATGCAAGCTGTAAATCTCAGTAGGGCAGTTGGGGCTATTCTTCCCCACTCTGGATTTGGGATTTATTCCTCAGCAGGAGCCATTTCTCCTCATTACACACCTGCCCCTCTGGTGTTGTGGTTCATGGCTGTGCTGTCACTGCACTAAAAATGGTGATTATTGATTGATCTGCTTTGGAATGGATCCCAGCTTGGTTGTTCTGGTGGGAATGGGAAACACAGTCATGGAGGGGGTTGGGTGAGAAGGGACCTCAAACCCTTCCAGTTCCACCCCTGCCATGGCAGGGACACCTTGCTGTCCCAGGCTGCTCCAAGCCCTGTCCAGCCTGGCCTTGGACACGGCCAGGGATCCAGGGGCAGCCACATCTGCTCTGGAAATTCCATCCCAGCCCCTCCCCCCCCCCCCCCCCCCCCCACTGGGGAGAATTCCCTCCCATTGGCCCATCCAACCCTCTGGCAGTGGGAGGCCAATCCCCCTTGAGCCTTAAAGGCTTTGCTGGATCCTCTGGTTTGGGATTTGCCCTTTAATTTGCTGAGTGTTCATGGATCAAACCTGGAGGGAGCAGAGTTTGATGTCAGGTATGACATTGTCACCTCCCCAGCCCTGGGGGGGAACTCAGCTCTGCAGAGCCCCGATCCTCTTTGGGATCAGGATTTTTCCTTTACAGGTGACACGGTGTCTCCTCTGCCATTGCTCTCCTGGTGGCCTCACACATGTCCCCACCTTGGCACAAGAGAAATGAGCCTTGAGCCCCTTGATTGGTGCCAGGGACCAGTGCTGTGATTCTGCAGTGTCCCCTCCTGGCTCCGGCCCCGGCAGGGACGCGCTGTAATTCCATGGGCAGGGATTGAGGAGCATCAGCCACGGCTGAGTGCAGAATTTCAGGGGTGTCAGCAGTTTTCCCGACCAAAAAAGCTTTTAGCTCTTGGGCACAAAGTCAAGTGCCATTTGAAATGCACAGCCATCAAGTTTGGGGGGAAAAAACCCACAATAACCAAGAAGCCAGTCTGTTTTCCCTCTTTTTTTGGATGAAATGCATAATAAGCTCTTAGCTGAGATAAATCCTAATTGAGGCTTCAGCCAAGGCTGGGGCTAAACGGGCAGAGGAGGTCTGGGAGACAAATGCAGCTCCAGCTTGTCAAAGAGAGCTATTCTTCATATGGAAAGAGGATTTGTGTCATTAAACCTCTTCATCTCCCCTGTTCCCAATCACAGCCCTCCTGCCCTGTCCAGAGTCACCCAAATCCATCCCAATCTCTTGGCACATGCCTCTGGTGCTGCTCCTGGGCCATTGTCCCAGGCTGAGCTGCCCTGGAGCCACAGTGCCTTGCTGGAGTTGGGGTGACCTTGGCAAGGTCTCTCCTTGAGGGGTACCTGGGCCCAAATCCACACCTGTCCTGCAGAGCTCTCCAGCTCCCCACACCAAAGGCTTTCCCATGGAAGTGTCAAAGGCAAGGGCAGAAGGCCTGAGAAGGCTTTGGGAGGCATTTTAAGAGCCTTGCTCCTGGAAAGCAGGGGAGGATGTGGTACTTTAAGGTTCCAGCAAAGCATCCAACAGTGCAGCCCTCATGGAGATATCACAGGATCCTGGGATTGGTTGGAGGGACCTTAAAGCCCATCCAGTGCCACCCCTGCCATGGCAGGGACACCTCCCACTGTCCCAGGCTGCTCCAAACCCCATCCAGCCTGGCCTTGGGCACTGCCAGGGATCCAGGGGCAGCCCCAGCTGCTCTGGGCACCCTGTGCCAGGGCCTGCCCATCCTCACAGGGAACAATTCCTAATTCCCAATATCCCATCCAGCCCTGCCCTCTGGCAGTGGGAGCCATTCCCTGTGTCCTGTCCCTCCATCCCTTGTCCCCAGTCCCTCTCCAGCTCTCCTGGAGCCCCTTTAGGCCCTGGAAGGGGCTCTGAGCTCTCCCTGGAGCCCCCTCCTCTCCAGGTGAGCACCCCCAGCTCTCCCAGCCTGGCTCCAGAGCAGAGCTGCTCAGGGAGCAGCTCCTGGGCCATCTCTGGGCCTGCTGCAGTAGGATGAGATTGTTCCAGGGCTGAGAATTCCAGAGCTGGAAGCAGCTCTGCAGGGAGGTCTCACAAGGGCAGAGCAGAGGTGGAGAATCAGTTCCATGCTGGCTCTGGGTGTTTATGCACTTGAGTCCCTCCTACTAAAGCTGTATCCTACAGGAGCCTCTGGATGGCTTTACTGCACCTCCATGTGATGCAGAATTAGAAAAACACCAGCTGGGGATCCCAGTTCATCCCCACCCAGCTGCTCTCAGCACACCCCGGGGTTGGTGCTCCCTGGCTCTCCTGGCTCCCTCACTGTCTCCTCTGCTGCAGTTCCAGGTGGATGGCGTGTGGAGGACCTGGATTGACTACGGCCGTTTCCAGGAGCTGGTCAGGGAGCACGAGCGCAGCGGTGGCTCCAGGACCTTCACAGCAGCTGAGTACACGGCCAGGACTCCTACCTGGGCCCTCTTTGGGGCCAGGGAACGGGGATTTGACCCCTTGGATGTGAGATTCCAGCGGAAGAACAAGGCACGGGACGCCTCGGGGTGCTGAGGGCTGGGGCTCCCGCACCCTGCCTTCCCAGGACTCCATTTCGGGCTGACACCTATTTTGGATCCACCCACCTGGATTATCCTGATGTTTAGGAAGGGGGTCCAGCCTGGATTTAACCCCTCCTGTTTTTAGGGCTTTCTGGATGAAAATATTGATAATGTTCTTACCTTGAGATAAATCAGAACTGGTTCAGAAGTGGGGGGTGGGGGTGGGTCGGGGGGGAGAGAGGGAGGCAGTGCTGGGATCTCCTCAGTGGGGAATGTTTGGGATGGGATGTGGGGCCAGAGGGTTCCTTGGACTCCTGTGTAAGGAGAGCCTGGCAGCAAAACATTCCACATCCCTAAGGAAAAATGCCAGGGGAGTTCAGCCCCACAAGGTTGGATCAGGGCCACAGCCAGACCTGGATCCAAAAGCTGATCCCTGCTGGGAGCATCATTTTAAGGACTTTGTTCAGGTTCAGTTGTTTTACACACTGATGCCATTTCCTGTAAAAACCCCATTCCCAAGAAACCAAACCTAGGGAATGGTGTAACAGCACCCCTATGGATACCAGCTGCAGCTTCTGGTACCTCTCCAAGTGTCTTCAAACCTCATGGCTTTGGGAATGAGATTTGGGAGCAGAGTTATCCCACTCCCAGCAGCTCTAAACAACAGGTGCAGTCCTTCAGAGCCCTGTGGGTTCCAGCTGAGTGCCCGGTGTTGTAGATGGAGCATCCCTGGGGTGGGGATTCCATTGCTTTTTAAAAGCAGCCTCTTTTTTTAAGGTGTACAAAGAGTTTCTAAAGAAGAAGGAAAATAAAGGAGTTTTGCCTAGAGGCCCTTTGGTGTGGCTGCTGAGCAGGGTCTGTCAGGGAGGGTGGGAGGTTGATTGGAAGGAGATGGGAAGCACAGATGTTGTGTAAGAGCTCTTTCCTAACACATGTGGGGTGGAAGGGAGAACACCGGGTGGGTGATGGATGGTGGGTGCCTTTCCTGAGTATGTTTTTAAAAAAATCACACAATCCTGGGGTGGTTTGGGTTGGAGGAACCTTAACGCCCATCCTGTTCCACCCCTGCCATGGGCAGGGACACCTTCCACTGTCCCAGGCTGCTCCAAGCCCCATCCAGTCTGGCCTTGGGCACTGCCAGGGATGGGGACTCCACCCCAGGGAGGCAGAGGGAGGGTCCTAGGCAGCTCCTTCCAGGGCCTCACCACCCTTTCCATGGGGAAATTCCTGCTGATGTCCACCCTGATCCTCCCCTGGCCCAGCCTGAGGCCGTTCCCTCTCCTCCTGTCCCTGTTCCCTGGAGCAGAGCCCGACCCCCCCGGCTGTCCCCTCCTGTCAGGAGCTGTGCAGAGCCACAAGGGCCCCCTGAGCCTCCTTTTCTCCAGGCTGAGCCCCTTCCCAGCTCCCTCAGCTGCTCCTGGGGCTCCACCCTGTTCCCCAGTTCCAGTCCCTTCCCTGGACACAAACCTCCACTTAACCCTGAACCATCAGCTGGAATTTTGGGGCCTGCCATGTTTGGTGTCCACCTGGACCCACCACATTCCCCTCGATGGAGCCTGGCCCTTCAGCACCTCTTCCTCTTTCCTAAATTCCCTCCATCCCACACCCACCTCCCCAGCAGAACCCCCCCATCCATCCCAGTTCCCTGCTGGCCCCTGGGAGCACTGGCAGCTGCAGGAGCTGCTCTGGGAGAAGAGCCCCAGTGCTGGAAGATCCTGGGGCTGCCACGGGAATCAGCTCGTGGTGTGAGGTGCTCCATAGCTCCCTGACAGTGCCTTCCCTTGGGAATCCAGGGGGCTCCAAAGAAAATTGTGCCCTGTCCTTGGCATTGGTACCATTTCTTTTGCAGCCCCCAGGGCACCCAGTCCCTGCTGTCCCTGTCACACGGGGTCCCACCCCCGCGAGGCTCAGCTGAGAGGCCTCTCCTGATCCTGCCTGTGCTCCCTCCATTCCTCTCCCTGGTGCTCCCCATGTTCCCTCCATCCTTCATGATCGTCCCTGTGCTCCCTCCTCCATCTCCTGATCTCCCCTGTGTCCTCACACTCCGTCCGTCCTCCTGTATCCTCTTTGTGTCCCTGCATTCCCTCCATCCTCTCCATGTCCCCACACCCTCCCTTTGTCCCTGCATTCCCTCCATCCTCTCCATGTCCCCACACTGCCCCCATGTCCCCCACACCCTCCCTTTGTCCCTGCATTCCCTCCGTCCTCTCCCTGCTCCTCCCCACCGCTCCCAGCTGGTGCTGGGCAGGGAGGGCACTGCAGGGGACAGTGTGAGTGACATGGGGTCAGTACAGCGGCGTTCCCATGGGAACTGGCACCTGCCATGTCCTAAAGCAGGGCTTTCCCCTGCCCTGTCAAACAGAGTGCCAGGCAGGGTGGAAGCAGGACACCCACCTGGGCCACATCTGAAGCTGCTCCCAGAGCAGCTGGGGCAGGATTTGCTCCTGCAGTTGCACTGGAGTTGCCTCGTGCTCGGAGTGGATCTTCCAGTGCCCAAATCCCTCCAGGCTGTGCTCATACCCAATACTTCCAGAGGCACAAGGGAACACAAGGCCCCAGAACAGAATCCTCTGTCTGTTTGGGGACACCCAGAATTGGGGACCTGGCTGGGATCCTGCTCTGGGATCCTGCTCCGGCTGTGCCAGGGAAGCTCTGCCCTGCTGGGAGCAGAGATTTGCTGCCCTCCGACAGCAGCACCTCCTGCCTCACCTGGAACTGCTCCTGGTGGAGTAAAACGGGCTGGGATTGCTCAGGGAGGCTTTCAGGGAATGGGATGCACCCCAGGAAAAGTGACCTGAGTTCAGGGAGGGTTTCAGTTCTGCCAAGGGCAGTGAAAGGTCCAGGCTGGGAAAACCTCTGGTGTCACAATTCAGGACCAGCCCACGCTCTCATGCTGCCCTAAGTGTGTTTGACTCAATACCTGTAATTCCATCCCCTTTTCCACAGGCTTTGATCTGGGTAACAGCCCATGGTGCTGCTGGGGTTCCCCATCCTCCCTCCTGCCCTTGGTGCTGCCCAGGACCCCCAAAGAGCTGTCCCCTCTCTGGTATGGGAGGTTTTACCCAAAACCAAGGCACAGAGCATGTCCTGGCTGCCACGTCCTGCAAAGGGGCACCTGGTGCTTCCAAACCCAACCTGGAGACTTGGGAAGTTCCATCCTGAGAGGCAAAATGGACAAAAAAAAATTTAACCTCTTAAAGCCAGGGAGAATTTGAGGAGCCCAGAGGACTCCTGTGCCTGGTCCAGTTCCCCCATCCCAGGCACAGCCTGGACCCCTCCTGGCTGCTCCATGAGCTCTTCCAGCTGTGCTCCTGCTGGATCCTGACTCAGGGCTGAGTCACCTGCAATGGGGGCTGTGTTTCAATTTTGCATGAGGATAAATATATTTGTTTCCAAAAAACCTCCAGCAGGAAAACATTCCCCCAAGCAGAGCATTGTCATCCATCAGCTTTGGCTTCTTCTGGCTCCGCTCCTAAATCATTTATGATGTTGGAGCTGCTGCTGTGCCCTGAGGGGGAAGGAAGAAGAGATGGGAATTAATTGAAGGAAGGGCATCGTCCTCATTTTGTCACCTGCAAACGGAGGAGCTGCCAGAGGGAGGGACCCAACCTAGCCAGGACATTTCTGCTCCTTCACTGTGGGGAAGGGGAGGCAGTAAATCCCAGGGAAATTTTCCTAAGGAAGCCCAGGCCCTGCTGGAGCTGAGCCTTCCCAGGGGTGGGAGCTCAGCAGGTCCCCCCCTCTCCTGGGTCTCCTCCCTGGCCCAGCCCAGCAGCTGGAGCAGGGACTGGAGGTGGCCGGAGCTGCTGGCCCCAGGGACATTTGGGAGGAGGGGACCCAGGCCAGGCACCAGCCCAGCTCCTTCTGCCAGGCCAGATCTCCCCCCTGAAACCCAGGAGCAGCAGCGCCATGGAGGCCAAGGAGAGGGGGGGATTCCAGCCTGTGGAGTGCAGGGGATTTATGGCTGTCACCACCCAGTGCCCCATCCCTGGTGCCCAAGTCCAGAGGGGGCCCTGGAGCTGCTCCCAGGGCTGGAGCCAGGCTGGCAGAGCTGGGGGTGCTCACCTGGAGAGGAGAAGGCTCCAGGGAGAGCTCAGAGCCCCCTCCAGGGCCTAAAGGGGCTCCAGGAGAGCTGGAGAGGGACTGGGGACAAGGGATGGAGGGACAGGACATAGGGAATGGCTTCCCACTGCCAGAGGACAGGGCTGGATGGGATATTGGGAATTAGGAATTGTTCCCTGGGAGGGTGGGAGGGGCTGGGCTGGAATTGCCAGAGCAGCTGTGGCTGCCCCTGGATCCCTGGCAGTGCCCAAGGCCAGGCTGGACACTGGGGTTTGGAGCAGCCTGGGACAGTGGAAGGTGTCCCTGCCATGGCAGGGGTGGCACTGGAGGGGCTTTGAGGTCCCTTCCCACCCAATCCCATTCTGGGATTCCTTGGAGCTGAGTTCTGCCTCAAGGATGGATTTCCACCTTCTCCCTATCCCACTTCAGGACAGGCTCAAGGCCCTCTGGAGCTGCTGGGGAGGGTGGATGCCTCACCTGGGCATGGGGACTCAGACCCCCAGGGCAGAGTGACTGGGGGCATTTTCCAAATACAAAATTTAAAACCAAAAGTTCCCCATTGCTTCAGGACGGGCCAATGTCAATGAGAAAGCTTGCAAGGAATTACTCCAGGGAAAACAAAAAAAAACCAAACAAAAAAAACCAACAAAAAAAAAAAAAAAAACCAAAAAAAAAAAAAAAAACAAAAAACCCCCCCCCACACACACAAAAAAAGAACAAAAAAAAATCAAAACCAAAACCAACCAACCAAAAAACCCAAACAAATGAAAAACAAACAAACAAAAACAAACAAACAAAAACAAAACAAAAACCAAAACCAAACAATAAACCAAACCAAAGAAACTCTTGCAAAAATTCAGAAACCAGCAATTACTTATAAAAAAAGGTGGTGAAATCCTGACGGGAGAAATGCTCTATCCTTTCCATGTCTCTGCTGTTCCCATCACCGGGATTTTTAGGGATGCTGATAACAACATAATCCTCACCTCTGGGGCACCATGTGGGAGATCAAGCACTGCTAAACTCCCTCTCTGTGCCAGGGGCTGGGCTCGGCTCAGCTGTTAAATCATCTCAGTGCCGAACATGTGTTGGTTGGGTAGCAGGGAGAGCATCAAAGGCAGCAATAATCAGCTGTTAAACGAGCAGCCCGGGGTGCCTTTCCCGGGAAAGCTGGAGCCTCCTGTCAGATCATCCTCATCTCCTGAGCCTCATCGGCACCTGGGGATGCCTGCCCGGGCTGGCACTGAACCCCTCTGGAAGGCTGGTCCCACCGAATTGTGGAAATGGGACCTGGCTGGAAAATTCTGCAGTGGAACGGGTTTGGTGCAGTCCTTGCTGTTGGTGCATCCTGGCCATGGGGATCCTCACCTCCGGCGCGTCCCTCGGGGGCTGGAGCGTGTCCAGGGAAGGGACTGGAGCTGGGGAAGGGTCTGGAGCCCCAGGAGCAGCTGAGGGAGCTGGAAGGGGCTCAGCCTGGAGAAAAGGAGGCTCAGGGGGGGCCCTTGTGGCTCTGCACAGCTCCTGACAGGGGGGTGGGGCTCAAACAGCTTCAGATCCCCTTCCCCTGCAGGGCACACCCAGGTGGGACTCAGGGATTTGGGGGCTCCTCCCCTGCTCTGGACTGGGGGCAGCTCTTCACACACCTCCATCCCAGCTCCAGCCATCCCGTGGCTGAGAGTCAGAGCAGTGGAGATGTGTTTGTTTGAGCCTGGAGGTTTCACTTCGACTTTTGTTTTATTTGCTGCTTTCCCAGGCTCAGGTTGGGCAGGTAGAACCCCAATCCCTTGTCTGTCTTTCTGACTGACCCCCACACCCTCCTGTGAGGTGGCAAGGGCTGCTTCTCCCCTGCTCAGCCACCAGCACGGGCTGCTGGCAGCGCTGGGTGATGGAACTTTGGACAGACTTGCCTTCACCAGGGAAAGGTGTTGCAGTAAGGTAGAAAAATTATAAAGAAAGGCTTCATAAAATCAAGCCTGCTGTCCTAAAAGCAGTGGCTGGCCTTGTCAGGCTAGTCCTTTGCAAGTTCCCACGTGAAAGCAATCCTGGTGTGAGCAGTTCATTAACATAACAATCTATTCCTGGGTAAAAAACAACCAGCACCTGTATAAACTGTTTTTACACCATTAGCTAGAAAAACGAAAACTATCTCTCATAAGCAACTTTTCCTGCAGGTACACCCCGGGGTTGGAGTGACCAATCAATACTGAATAACAACTTGTTACTGACCAATAAAGTACTTGGCAAGAAAGCTCCTGACCAACTGGAGTCCCACAGGAGGTCCGTAAAACTGTATAAAAAGGAGTTATGTGAATAAAGAAAGGGCTTTTTCTACCATGAAGAAAATGGAGTCTGTGTGATTTATTCCCACAGAAAGGTCCCAGCCCCGAGGCTGCCGCAGCTCCAGGAGCGTGTGGCCAGCACTGCCGGGGGTGCTGGGGTCTGTGCAGGGCTGGGGGCTGGATCCCGGTGGGTCCTTCCACCTCCGGAGATTCTGTGACTCTGATTCCTCAAAGGAAACACCTGCAGCTCCTTTCTCAGGTGTGGGATGGCCCAAGGAGCTCATTAAACACCCCCAGAGCTCCTGCAATTGGAGCTGTTTCCATCTCCACGAGCAGCTCCCAGCAGCCTTTTTCTGTGTTTTGCAGACCGAGATCCCAAACTTGAACCCAGGGAGGAGCAGTTCTGGAGGAATGTTGGCAGGAGTCACCTGCTCCACATCTCTAACAGGTTTCTAGCTCACACTGGCTGCTTCCTTTGGATATTAGTGCTGAAATCACTTTAACTACGAGCAGTGCTGAATAAACTCAGAAATATTCATAGCAGAATCGGTGTGAGACAGAAAATGAGTGCTCATATTGTTTACAGATTCGATATTATTTTATATCAATAGGATTCAGGATTTTCTAGGCTGTTTGCAGACTTCACTCCTCCTTTGATAACACAATGTGAGGTTTTGATGTTTCTTATCTCCCATCTAAAGCCTTCAAATCGCAGGCAGTGCGGCCCCGGGCTGTGCTGGCTTTGTGCTCCTTGTGTTCCGTTTTCCCTGTGCCTGGAGATCCCAAACCTCCTGCACAGGGCAGAGGCAGCTCCTCCCTCTCTCTTTCTCCCTCTCTCTCTCTCTCTGCCCGGCATCATTCCCTGGGAGGGTGGGAGGATGCAGGGGAAGGTCTGACTCCGGGGCTGCCTCGGGCCCTGCAGGGTTTTGTGATCTGGCCAAGCCCCAGAGTGACCCCACTGCTGACCCCGAGTGAGGAGTTGGGCTGGAGGCCTCCAGAGGTGCCTTCCATCCCATAATATCCGGGGGTTATTCCATGTAAGAGCTTGAGCTTTGCCCTGGGCCGTTCCAAATGGTTCCCAGCCATGCATTGGGGGATTTTGCTCCCTGGCCCCTAACAGAATCCCAAATCCCTCCTGCGGCCGAGGCAAACCCGCTCTGCTCTTTGCACCCCAGGGCCACCACACAGGACCCTTTTCCCCTTTCCCATTGTCTCTTCCCGTGGTTTCAGGGTGGTTTTGGGGATATCTGTTTTTTTTTTCCTTCAAGATCTTTAAGTTGTAATCGAAAATCCAGCTTCCCCCAAGGCCCTCTGTGCCCAATCAGCAAATATCACCTGATTTTGTGGGGAGGAAGTCATTATGTCTCCCTCAGCAAAAAACTGCCTCTCTTTTTTCCCCGGGGGAGGAGAGGCCTTCCCTCAGGATTATGGGATTAAGCAGAGCTTTAAAAGAGAGATCTTGCTTTGTTGCTTAAAGAGCTTAATCTGAAATCCCCTCCACAGTGAGTGGGGCTTTGCAAACGCTGAGTAAGGGATTGGAGGTGATCCCTGCCCTGGGGCCTTGCTGCCCTCCCGGGCTGGAGCTCCAGGTGGGATCAGCCCACCTTGGAGCACTCCCGGTGTCCTGCTTTTCTCCGGGGGTCTGCTTTGGGCCCAGCTGGATGGGCCCCTCCTCCCAGATCCCAGCCTTGGGTGGAAGTCACAGCCCCACCCTGGGATGAACTCAAACATCCCCGATCCCTGGGATTTGCTATTGGATGTGGCTGAGCTGCCTTGAAGGCACCTCCCCTGTGCCTCACCCCACCTGGAGAAGTTCCAGCACTCCCAGGAGGTGTCCAGGGTGCTTTGGATGGAGCTGCCCATGCCCAGATCCCACCCCACCGATGGCTTTCCCTGCTCCAGCCCTTCCACAGCCCCTGGGGAACAGCAGCCAAACATCCAACAACCCTAAAGGAAGGCGGAAAAACATGTGGCTGCTGTGTGTACCTGCTATTTATATTTATATTTATATTTATATTTATATTTATATTTATATTTATATTTATATTTATATTTATATTTAATTTCCACTCTCCCAAGGCACGAGAGCTACAGAGGTGCTTGGAAAAGCTCTCTGAGTCCCCAGCCAGCAGAGGAGTTGCTGCTGGGATGAATCCATTCTGTCTCCTCAGCTGTAATTTGCCATGTTCTGCCTCTGAAATTTGTGTGCATTTCTGACCCAGTGGAGAAGATCTGGCCGTGTGCTTGTGCCACACTCCAGGGAATTCCACCCAGAGCATGTCCTGATGGAAAGAGATGGAGATGGCTCTGCCTCCTCCTTCCTCTGAGCCAGAGCCCAAATCCCAGCTGGAGCTCTCCTGGCAGCCCTGGGCACAGCTGGGAATTCCTCAGCAGCTTTTACCTCTTCAAGAGGGTCAGGAACAGAGCTGGGACATTTACAGGCCTCTGTCACCCACAGAAATCTGTGAGGCTCCACCAAGGGGCTGGAAAGCCCTTCCCAAGCTGTTCCTTCTGTTTGTGTTTGTCTTTTGTGCTCCCCAGGACTGTCATTTGTATCACAAAGAATGCAGTTCTGGGGGGTTTGGGGGAATTTTCTGCTCTCTTGAGCTGTCACAGGGCATTTGGGGTTGGCGGGGACCCTAAAGCTCCTCTCTTCCAGCCTCTGCCATGCACAGGGACCCTTTCCACCATCCCAGCTTGGTCAGAGCCCCACCCAGCCTGGCCTGGGTTTCCAGAGATCCAGGGCCAGCCACAAACAACAGAGAAATGCAATGGAAATATCCAAGCTGGAAATATTGTCCCTTTCAGTGCTGGACAGTGCTGTGGTGGCAGCTGCAGGGACACCTCAGTGGCCTGGGGGTGTTTGATCCCAGTTAAAATTCCAGCTGGCAGGTGCAAGGATGGGATGGATCTGTTCCCAAATGTGCTGCTGGGAGCAGGACCAGCACAGCTGGAAGCCAGCACAGCATCCCTGTGCACTCCCAAAGCCCGGGGAACATTCCTGGCAGCTCCTGGACAGTTCCACCTGGAGTTTTACCACGCTGGATGCCACAGTGTCACCCTGGCCCCTCCTACTGGCCATGTGCCAGTGCCAGAGCCACCAGCCCAACCCAGCCCAAGGCCAGGCTCTGCGCATCAAAATCTCGTGGAAGCCTCCCAAGGTTTGCTGCAAGGTGTGTGGAGGCTGCTCTCCTCCTTCCTGCTCTGCCTTGGATGCAACATTCCCAGGAAAACTCCAGGGAAAGTGTGTGTGAGTGCAAATCAGGGCAAGGCAGGAGGAGAGGAGGAACTCAAGGAGATCTGCAGCTCCCAGAAGGCTGCCCTAAAAGAAGGCACTAAGGTTGGGATGAATGATGCATGAGATAAAAGCCTGGGCACAGCAGGGAGGGGGAAGGAAGGGTGGTGGAAATCGGGAAATGGATGAGAGAGATGAGTGGAAGAGCCAGAAGAGCAGGAACAGCATTTAGCAGGAGCAAGGGGGGAAAAAAATAAACCCATGAAACCCAGCCAAAAACCTTGTGGCAAAAATTCCAGTGAGCCTCACGGAGCATCGTGGAGGGTGGGAGGGACTGGTGACATGAACACTGGTGTCACTTGGAGCTGTTTTCCGTGTTCCAAAGGAAGAAACAGCTCCAGGAGCCCTGCAAGGCCAGATGCCTCCAGCCAGGCTAGCGGGGGTGGATCTCCCCTAAATGGGCTCCTTTGGGCTGTAGGAGCGGGAAGGGAGAGGGAAAACAAAGGGAGCTGAGAGCTCTTGGGCACTTGGAAATTGTTACATTGAAAATGTTTTCTCTCGGTTAATGATGGTAAATGTCTGGGAGTGTGGGAATACCTTTGTGTGCAGGAGCAGCGGCCAGGGAAGGGCTCCCAGAGCCCTCTCTGCTCAGGGACCTGAGCCCCGGAGGATGGGGATGGCCAGAGAGAGGGGTTTGGGAGGCAGGGCAGGGAGTGGTGCCTCAGGGGCTGGGAATGAGGGAGAGGAGGGGACCAGAGGCTGGGGTGACCCTGGGCAGGTCCCTGCAGAGCACCCTGTGCTGCTGGGGTGCCTCTGGAGCTGGGCTGGCTCTGCAGGGAGGGGCTGGGGAAGCTGGGTTGACAAAAGCTGAGCCTGGGGAAGGTGAAGAAGGAGCCAGCGCTGGGGCTTTGTTAAAGGGTCTCAGAGGCAGGGAAGGAGCTGCTGGGCCAGGAGGAGGAGGAGAGGCAGTGCCTGTCCTTCCCGAGGACAGGGAGCTGTCCTTGCCGGGCTGTGCTGTAAATCTGCTCTGCGGAGCAAGGAGAGGCTGTTGCAGGACATTCATCAGCTCCTTTTCCACAGGCAGGAGCCCAGAAACTCCCCAGAAACCCTGGTGTTGCTCTGGCTCCAGATTATCCGAGGTCTCACGCACTTCTCACGTGGATACAGCCCTGCTCCAGAGGGTTCCAGGTGCTCCTGGAGGATGGTCCCAGCTCCCTGAGCCCCAGCTCTGCCTGCTGGACCCCACTGCCCTCGTGTGCCCTGGTCCTGTCCCAGTGTGCTTCAGCCAAGGAAGAGTCCCAAACAAAGCAATGCTGTGAGACTTTAACCCCTTGGCCTGGATTGGTTCCTGTGCCCTCGGTGCTCCCTGGAATTCTGCTGGCCATGGATTTGTTCTGCTGCTGTTAAACCTTGAACACCAAAGCCAGGCTTTGGGAGAAAGGCCTGGGATGCCATGGTGTGAGTGAGAAAGCAGCTGCAAGAGCTGTCTCTGCCTGTGCCCTCTCCTGACCACCCTGCTGGGCTTTTCCAAAGCCCTCCTGAGCCACCTCTCCCAGGGACGGTGCAGAGCAGCCCCTGTAAGGGCACAGCCTCTTGCACCCATGGGTCCTGCAGGACCAGGGGGCTGCCTGGGGGGCTTTTACCATCTCTACTCCAGTTTTGTGTCCAGGTTGGTGGCACCAGGGCAGGATCCTCAGCCCTGCCCTGCCTTTCCTCGGCTGTAAATATTAACGATAGGGGTCAAGTGGAGTTAAGTGGCTGCATTAATTATTTATCAGTTCCTCAGGAAGGGAGGGCTGTGGCACAGCACGGCTTTACCTTTGTTTGGGGAGTGTTTGGGCAGCCCAAGAGCTCGGCTGGGCAGGGTTTGCTCGGGACTCCGAGTTCGGTGCTCTGCTGGGTGGGGTTGGAGCCGCAGACCCCGTGCAGAGCAGTGGGTACAGCACATTCTGCACGAATAAACGAGGCAAAACTGAGCTCCCCTCCAAAGCCAGCTCCGGAGGCAGGAGGGCTGCTCGGCCAGAGCTTCCCTTCAGTGAGAGCTCAGCTCCTCGATTAAAAATGCAAAGCCTTTAGTGCTCACACTCATCACCCTGACAGGGGTTTGTGGTAACTGCAGGACGAAACTCCAGTTAAAGGCACAGGGAAACCACAGCTGCAACAGTGCTGAGAGCACAGCAGTGATTTCTGGAAGAAGGGGTTGGGCTCTGTCCCTGCCCTTCACCCTTCCCACTGCAGTTTGGAAATGCCAGCACCTTTGGGAAGTTCTCTTTCTTCTGGGTCTTTGCCTGAAGCATTTCCTGACTCCGTCCTCTGCCTGAGTTCTGTGTGAGAGCCCTGTTAAGGCCAGGAAGGTCAGGTTTCCCAGGCTCCTGGTGCACGTTCAGCACATGAACACCTGTCTGGTGTTCCTTCCAGAGGCTGCTGCCTGTGGGCTCAGATATTGAGGCTGCTTTTGGTGCGTGGCCAAGGGATGAGACCTCCCTGGCCCAGCTGTAACAGCTCTCATCCTCACTGAACCGAGGGGCAATTTCCCCCAGCCTTCCCCAGCACAGCCTCCTCTTTTCCTGGGAAAACCAGCTGTTGGAGAGGTGACCTGATTCCCTGGGAAATGAACGGAGCTGAGCCCTTAGTCCACCCCAGCCTGGGTTTGGTGTGTTCACAGCAGCAGCGACTGAGCCAAAAGCAAAGCCCTGCTCAAGGTCCCAGGGCCAGGAACCAATTCCTTCGAGTTCTCTGCCTGCCATTGGATCAGCCAGCAGGGAAGGGCTGCATTGATAACCCCACACCGACCTGGCACTCAGCACCACATAAACGAGCTGAGGAAAGCTTTACTGATAACCTCACACTGGCAGGGTCCTGAAATCCAACAAAACTCAGGAAAAAAGCAAAAACACTGATGGAGACTTGATTGAAAAATAGAAATAGTCTTGCTGGCACAAGAGAAGGGAGGAACCCCCAGCCAGCAAAGGAGCTGCTGTGAACACCTTGCCCTGGGCAGCTGGGGCTCCACGGCAGATGCATTCAGAACTTGGATTTAGGGAATTCTTGATGTCAGCTTTGTGCCCTCCCAACCACATTCTCCTGTGCAGAGCACAAGGAACATTTGTGCAAAACCAAATGTCTTCCCTGCTTTGAAAGAGGTGCTTCACGTCTGCCTGAGCCCAGCTGGGGGTAGGAGGGGCTTTGCTGTGAGCTCAGCAGGCTCAGGCCCGCACTGGAAACCCAGGGAGAACAAGTGGGATAACCAGAAGAGGATAACCAAGGAGCCAAGAGAGGCTTGGGGCTGTACAGGATAATCGAGAGAGTCCTGCTTGACCAGTCCTTCCTTTCCTGTCCTTTTTCAGTCCCTTGCTCTACAGGCTCAGGTCTGGAACCACCCCAGGCTTCTTCTGCAGGAACAATGTCCCAGCCCTTTGGTTTTCCACCTCTTCTCCTTTCCTGATCCCTGGCATTGAGCAGTCAGGGCCCTGCTGAGGCCATGGGCTCCAGGAGGGGTGAAAAGCTACACAAGGACCTGTGGTGGCCTTTGCTCTGTGTGGGTGTCACCCCTGCCTGGGCTGGCACTGATACCTTGGGGTTTAAGTTTTTCTGGTCTCTTTTGGTGTGCAGCTTCTAGCCTTACATTGTGTCACTAGGATGTTTTCACAGGGTGGTGGAGACAAAACAATCCTATTCTAGCTGGAGACTCAAGGACAATCTCTTCAAGCTTCAGGCCCAAAGCATGAGCAATGTGAAAAGAGGAGGGTGGGCAAGCAAGCAAGGAGGATGAAACTTCATAATTTGAAGCTATTAATTGGACAGCTGGCTCCTATATGCAAATGGACTAAAATTTATAAAATGTAAGATCTCATGACCAAGCTCTCTTTTGCTTCCATCTTGGAGCCATCTGGGCAGAGGGACTGTGGCTCTGGTACTGCCAGGGTGTGGCCCTTGATGGCCCTTCAATTATTATCCACTTTATTCCTCTGAACTCCGTCTAGCCTCTGCTCCAGCTCCTTAAGGCATCAGCACTGCCAGCCCTGCAGCTGCTCAGGCCACAGAGATGGGTTTGATGGGTTTGATGGGTTTGATGGGTTTGATGGGTTTACTGAGCTGGGCTGAGCTGCTGCTCCAGGGGACTTGATGGGAGAGGATCCCAGATGGATACCCAGGCAAATCTGGAAGTGTGGCAGGATCCCCATGGCCCCTGGAATGAGCAGGAGCTCAGCAAGGCTGGGGAGCACTGAGTGCCGGGGATGCAGTAAGGCAGGGAGGTGTTCCCACCTCTGCTCCTGACCCAAGGATCTCTGTCATGTCCCTCCCAGGGACCCCTGTGGAGCCCTGGATTGGGAGGAAGCTGCAGGGGCAGCTTGGGGTCACTGCTACTGTGCCCTGGGGCTGAGCCCACAGCTGGCTCCCTCCATCCAGGCTCCGTCTCCAGCAGAGCCCCAGGGTGACCAATGGTGATCTCTCCTCCCTGTGATCCCCCAGTCTTGGCATTCCCTCCAAAATCCAGAACAGTTCTGTGCTGCCTGCTTTAAACTCTTCAGTTCCAACAGCTGCTCCTTGGCTTTCCCAAGGAAGGCTCCCATTTCCACAGCACTGTTAATCCTGGATCACAGTATTTCCTGGTGCGTGGGGTGTTTGCATACCTCACTTCTATTCTATTCTATTCCTTCTCTGCACTTTGCTTCCATGCTTTATTCCAATGGTCCTGCTGTGCCTCAGGAGCTTCTGAGCTCTAATAATAATTGTAGGGGTAATAAAATAAATCATCCTGCTGCTACCTGCATATGCCTGGTTACTTTCCTTGCATTTCTAATAAGAGCTGGACTGGATCAGTTGGGAGTTTGGACATTTTCCTTTGAGCTCTCCGTGTCTGTCACTCCCAAACCCGTCCCAGCCTAAGCAACTCAGCCTGGCCTCATGGCCACCAGGTGCCATCAGCCCATGACAAGTGGCTGAGGGTCCTCACTGAGGCTTTTTTATGGGTGAAATCCCAAGGGATTAAGGGCTGGCTGTACAGAGACCCCAGGCTGTGACAGTCACTGAGTGAAAGTGCTGAGTCAGCACAAATGAGCTTTGGTTTATCAGGGTGGAAACACCCAGGAGCTGGGAAGGGGCTGGAGAACTCCTGAGGGGGCTGGAAAGGGGCTCAGCCTGGAGAAAAGGAGGCTCAGGGGGCCCTTGTGGCTCTGCACAGCTCCTGACAGGAGGGGACAGCCGGGGGGGTCAGGCTCTGCTCCAGGGAACAGGGACAGGAGGAGAGGGAACCTCAGGGAAGGCTCAGGGTGGATATTGGGACAATTCCTTCATGGAAAGGGTCCTTCAACCCTGGCACAGCTGCCCAGGGCAGTGGTGCAGTCCCCATCCCTGGAGGGATTTAACAGCCCTGTGCATGTGGCACTTAGGGACATGGGGTAGTGGCTGCCCTGGCAGTGCTGGGGTGGTTGGACTCAATGGTCTCAGAGGAGTTTTCTAGCTGCAGTGACTCTGTGATTGTGTGATTTGTGTCAGAAAACCCTTTTTCAACCATCTCTGGCCATGGCAGTTTCCAATTTTAGAACAGAAGAACAGCAAAAATTTGGGAGCAAAATGGACCCTTCAGAGCTGCCCTTGCAGGTGGCAGAGGGACACAGGAGGAGCTAATTCTTGTCCAGTTCCACACCAGGAGCAGTGGCTGAGTCATGAACACCATTCCCAGAGCAACAGTTTGGGACTGCAGCCACATTCTCCCTGCTCTGCTGGAAATGATGGATTGGAGACGTTCTATCCTCACCTGGAGGCACAAAAATATGAAGTTTGGGAGGCTGATGAACTCAGGATGGAGCTTTATCCATCACAGCCCTGGGACTCCTGGCTCTGTCACCAAGGGGCAGAGGAAGGTGGGTCCTGTGTCCATGGAAAGCCTGGCACAGCCAGCCCTCCCTCAGAGCCCCAGGTACAGGAGGAATTCCCTGACCAAGCCCCACCTGCACAAGTGGGAAGACAAAACCGTACAGAGTTGAGGGGATTTGCTCCTTGTCCAGTTGAGGAAATGGCAGGAGAAGGAATATTCTTATTTTTTCCTTTCCCTTCGGTGTCCCGAAGACAGGAGGAAGGAGGTTTCAAGGCCTTATGGCTCCTGGGAAAGTGTTTTTTAGGCTTAATAAGAATGGAAAAACCCATCCATCAATCCCTTCCTGCAGCTTCCAAGCCCTCAGCCGCACCAGGATTTATGAAGCAGCACATTTGTGATGTGTTCAAGTGCCTGAATCCTCCAGAGCTTCTCTGTTCATTCTGTATTTTTGGGATGGGGAAATAAAGCCCTGGCAGGAACTGGGACAAGGGGGAGAACTGCACTGAGCCAGCTCCAAGCCAGAGCCAGCCAAAATCCTGGAGATCCTGAAGTGAGTCACATTTGATTCTTCTCTGCTTTTCTTTTGCCCTCTGTGCCCCTCCTGGTGCTGCACAGCTGCTGCCTCTGGGGGATGGAGCCTCCTGAGGAAATCCAGGATCACAGATGGGCTCCATGTCCTGGTGCCCGAGGACTGTGTGCCCAGGGGCACTCCCAACCCCCCCCCCCCAGACAGGGAGGGTCTTTAGGGGACTTTTGGAGGGGTTTAACAACCCACTAGGGTGTCCTGTTGGGGAGAGGATGCCTGGAACCATGACTGAGGGAGCCAGGAGCTTCACATGAGGAATTTGGTGTGGAGCTCCCTCCCAGGGTGCTGGTGCTGGGCTGAGCTGGCTGTGGAAGAGAAGAGTGGAGGGGGACTGTCCCTGCTGGACAGCACTGGACAGCATCCCTGGGGACCCTGGGCCTTGGCCAGGGATGGGCCAGAGGGTTCCTGGGAGGAGAAAATGCCTGGATGAACAGACATGGAAATTGGAGTGGAAAGTGGAGACTGCCCTGTCCCTCCTGGGCCGGGTGATAAGGAGAGATCAAATGGATCTGGAAAAGCTTCCTTGGCTGCAGGAATGGAATGAAACAGAAAAGCCCTTTTACTGGAGGGGTTTAGCTGTTGCTCCTTGCAGCATTACAGGGAGCCTCTCCTGGGAGCTGCTTCACCGAGGGGTAAAAAGCAGCTGGGCCCTGGGGCAGAGTGCTGTGCCGGGTCCCTCCCTGGCCACCCGTCCTGAGGACCAGGGCTCCAGAGTGCCCTTCCCAGCCCTGCCCCTCCTGTGCTCCCCAAGCCCCTCTGTGCTGCCACTGCTGTGCTGGGCAGCCCTGGCTGACTGTGCCCCGTCCCTTTGTGCGGCTGTGCACTGTCCCTTTGTGTGGCTGTGCCCCGTCCCTCTGTGCGGCTGTGCACTGTCCCTTTGTGCGGCTGTGCCCCGTCCCTTTGTGCGGCTGTGCACTGTCCCTTTGTGCGGCTGTGCACTGTCCCTTTGTGTGGCTGTGCACTGTCCCTTTGTGCAGCTGTGCCCTGTCCCTTTGTGCGGCTGTGCACTGTCCCTTTGTGCAGCTGTGCACTGTCCCTTTGTGCAGCTGTGCCCTGTCCCTTTGTGCGGCTGTGCCCCGTCCCTCTGTGCGGCTGTGCCCCGTCCCTTTGTGCGGCTGTGCACTGTCCCTTTGTGCAGCTGTGCCCCATCCCTTTGTGCGGCTGTGCCCCATCCCTTTGTGTGGCTGTGCACTGTCCCTTTGTGCAGCTGTGCCCTGTCCCTTTGTGCGGCTGTGCCCCGTCCCTCTGTGCGGCTGTGCCCTGTCCCTTTGTGCGGCTGTGCACTGTCCCTTTGTGCAGCTGTGCCCTGTCCCTTTGTGCAGCTGTGCACTGTCCCTTTGTGTGGCTGTGCACTGTCCCTTTGTGCGGCTGTGCACTGTCCCTTTGTGCGGCTGTGCCCCGTCCCTTTGTGTGGCTGTGCCCTGTCCCTTTGTGCGGCTGTGCACTGTCCCTTTGTGCGGCTGTGCCCCGTCCCTTTGTGCGGCTGTGCCCTGTCCCTTTGTGCGGCTGTGCCCCTGGCACCAGGCAGGGCCGGCCTGGGCAGGGCCTGGGGGCTCCCTGCCGCTGCTTTCTTCTCCTTTTCCATGTTTTCCATGCTTTACGAGCCTCTCCCACAGCCTGTGATTCCCTTTGGATCCCAGCTGGCTGCTCCTGCCCGGCTCCCCAGGCCCCAGCCCGTGCCGGGCCTTGCTCAGGGCCTGGCTCCTGGTCCAGACGGCTCCTTAGCCAAACTCAGCCGTGTTCACTTGCAGAAATGGGATTGTGGGCAAAGCTTGCAGTCTGCCTCCAATCCCATTCCTGCAGTGGCTCAGCCTCCTGGGATGGATCTGCAGGAGCCTGGCCAGAGGCTTTGGAAGATGCTGGTCATGCTGAAGGACTTCTTCAGAGTCAAAACCTTCCATCCTCTGAGCCCAAATTGTGTTTGAGGTATTTAAATATCCTGAGGTCAGGTTCCCTGTAATTCAGATCTCACTGGCAGCCCATGCAAATGAACGTCCTGCATAAAAGGGAATTTAGGCTTCCTAAACCACTCTTGAAAATCTTTACTTGCACCTTTATTGTTGTTTCCCTGGACTCTCCATGGCACATGTCCTTTCCTGCCTATCCTGGCATCTCCAGGCTCTGGTCCCCTGTCATTTGAGGTGTTCATTATTTTCCTCACACCATGAAGTGCTGCAGCCTCTGAGCAGCCTGGTCCCTCACTCTCCTTCCCACCTCCATCCCATCAGCTATTCCTGCTCCCTTTGGCTCACTGCACTTTATATCCTGACTCCAGCTTCAGCTGGTGCCAGGCCCAGGAGCTCCATGCTGGGGCTCCAGAAATCAGTGAATATTTCCGCACCTGAGGCAAAAAACGCTGGGGTTTTTTCCCTGCTCCACTGAGGCTTTTCCAGGAGAGGCTTTGCAGCCAGGTGGGTGTTGGGGAGGTGTGGGGGAGCCTGGGGATCAGCAGGACAAAATTCCTCACAATTCCTCTGCTCCTGGAGGAATCGGCAGCCCCGGCTGACAAACCCTGGGTGTCTCTAGCAGTGCTCCATCATTTTGATCTGGATTTTGACACCGTGTGTCTCTCTCCAGTACTAACAGAATGGGAAAGGAAATTATGTGTATTTGAACAAATCCCAGCACTCTGACAGGAGTCAGGAGCAGTTTTAACGAAGCGGATTTGCTCCCCGTCTCATCTCCCTGACTGGTAAATTTAACTTGACTTTGTCCCTTTAAATAACAGAAATGTGTGATGTCACATCTAATGCTCCATCAGCGTCTGTAATGCCATCACTCACAGAGGCAATAATAGGACACAGATATTTTTTTAATGACAAATGGCTTCTATCATTCTGGAAAAGATCCCGCCTTAAGTGGATTGAGGTCGTGCAAAAAGATTCCTTTGGATTAGTTTGGGTTTTTCTCAACTGAACAGAAGTGAGGGTTGAATTGGCTCGGGAATGATGTTTGCAGTAGGAGATGGGGAGGGAAGAGCCCCGCCCTGGCCGGAGCGCGCAGCAGAGGGCACTGCCCGGGGCCCCGGATCGGGCTTTGCGTTCCCCGGCCGAGGGACCGGCTGCAGCCCCGGCTGGGCATCCCTGCAGCCCCGGCTGGGCATCCCTGCAGCCCCGGCTGGGCATCCCTGCAGCCCCGGCTGCTGCCAGCCCCAGCTCACCGAGGGGACGGCACACGGTGCCAGCAGCTCCTCACCGGCACCGCCCGGGCTGTGCCATCCTGGGCTGGGGTAGCCGAACCCCTCGGGCTCCTGAGCTCCTTCCCCACCCCGTGCCCTCCTGGCCCATCTCTTGCCCACTGAAGCAGCTGCCTCCAGCAAGAGCTTTTTGGGAGAAGCATTCCTGCTCCAAACCCAGGCACCGCATCCACGGGAGAGCTGCTGGGGTTGGGCAGGGGCTGCTGAGGGCTCTGGGTTCCACTGTTCAGGGCTGATCTCTGCTCCTGGGACAGGAACAGGAACGGCTGGAGCTGGGCCAGGGCAGGCTCAGGCTGGATTTCAGGAAAGGTTCTTCCCCCAGAGGGTGTTGGGCACTGCCCAGGCTCCCCAGGGAATGGGCACGGCCCGGAGGCTGCCAGAGCTCCAGGAGCTGCCAGGGATGCCCAGGCTGGGATTGTTGGGGTGTCTGTGCAGGGCCAGGGGCTGGATTGAAGATCCCTGTGGTCCCTTCCAGGCAGGCTGTTCTGTGACTCCAAGACTGGGACTGTTCTCTGCTCTTGTTCTCTCAATCCATTTTCATTCAGTGCTGCTCATTCCTTAGGGTGCCCCTCACAGGAGTAGCCCCAGCTTTGGGATTTATTTCCCTTTCATTTCTTCCAAAGTTTTCTTCTATATTTATTTTCTTTAACATCTGAGCTCATGAGTGATGCTGCCACCACTTCATTTCTTTCCCTCTAAACTGCAGAAACTGGTGCCCTCCACCTTTCCTGGTGTGACTGCCAGGGGAGGTGGGGGCAGAGCAGAGGGGTGATCCCAGCTGGGAATGGCAAGAGGTGGAAACTGGAACAGGACAGCTGCCCAGGGATTCCCACTGTCAGTTCCACCTGGGAAATGTGTTTTGCATGGATGAAGGTGGTGCTGGCAGGCTGGTGCCAGACAGGATTATGCTGCTCGGATGGCCCAGTGCAGGTTGCAGGTGCTGCCTCTTTTCCCTTGAACTTGAGGATTCCTGCAATCCAAATAAACCCTGCAGGAGCAGGTTTGTGTTTTTAGCAGCCTCAGTCCTGCTCTGTGCAAAGCCAGGCAGCCTCGGGAGCTGCCAGGAATCACAAAGGAGTCTTGGGGCTGGAACCTGCTCCTGTATCTGGTTTTCATTATTTGTGGCAAAATCCGGAGACCTTTTGTCACTCGCTGAACAAGCACATGAGGAGAAACACTCCTGGGAAGGAGGTGTTTGTGAAGGCTGTCCTGCTGATGTCTCCTTGGATAATCCTTTGGAGAGGGGAGCGGAGGGGAGCTCCCCTCTCTGCTCCTGGAGCAGGCCAGGGGATCATTGCTGAGCACTGTCCTGGCTGGGGCATTTCCTGCATGGAAACCTGTGCTCATCCCTGGGGCTGCTCCTGCCTGGGCCTCTGAATCCTTCTGGGAAAACCTCCCAAGCTCCTGCATGAGGGCCCTGGGCTGTGGCTCAGGCGAGCCCAGGTGGGGTCTGGGCTCAGGCTGAGCTTTGGGAAGGATCTGGGAAGGAGCAGCAGGGGTGACCATGGGAACCAGCCATGCCAGGCCTTCCTCATTTCCCACTTCCTGCTGATCCTGAGCCTCTCCCCCCACCCACCTCCAGAACCCCTTTTGCCCTGGGAGTCCTTCCAGGTCTTTTTTCAGGGTCCCACTCCCAGCTAAGGATGATCCCTCTGGAAGTCCAGGACTAGGCTGGGGGGACTGCATGGGGAAGGTCCCTTCTCTGAGCTCCTCTGCCCAGCTGCCCCTCCTGGCTCTCAGGGAGTCTCTCTCCATGTTTCCTGTCAGCTCCCTCTGATCCTTCAAGGTCACCCCAAAGCTTCTCCTCTCCAGGTGAACATTCCCTTTCCTTCCAGCAGAGTTGCTCCATCCCTCTACTCATCCTGGAGCCTCCTCTGGGCTCCTCCAGCAGCTCCAGCAGGAGTTTCCAGGGAGCTCCACAGGTGGACCCGGTGTGAAGGATCCCCTCTGACCAGCAGCTCCCCAAACCACGACTGCACGTGTCCAAAGGCATTTACCAAAATTCCAGGCGTGTCCAAAGGCATTTCTCCTGCAGGCTGGCCCCTCTTGCTCCCTCCATCCCTGAGGAGATCCTGCCAGGCTGCAGGGTGACCAGCCAGCCGAGCCAAGGGTGCCACTGGCACAGGGTGGCCAGCAGACTGAGCCAAGGGTGCCACTGGCACCCTGTCACCTGCCTGTCCTCTCCATTTTATTTCCATCTCTCTCTCCAGTTTCCCCCCATCCTGCCATCTCCCCTGCTCCCCCTCAGGACCTGCCAGGACTGTGTTATTTATTCCCTCTCCATCCCAAAGGGGTGCTCCATGGGCTGCTCTCCTCCTGCTGCTCCCCCAGCGCAAGGCACGGCCAGCGAGGCACAGCAGCAAAGAGGCTTCTCAGGGTGTGATGGGGCCACAGGAAGGGTTAATCCCCCTTCTCCAGCATGGAAGGGAATGGATGTAATCCCACACGGGCTAATGGGAACCTCTCCATGATGATACTCGTTGTTCTCATGTCCTTGTCCTTCGGTTATTTGATTCATTCACATTTAGGATAAATACAGGATTAACCCAAAATGAGGTTTTAGTAGGGAGAAGCTCTCACTCTTTAATTTTAATCTAAAATTCATTCAAACAATTCCCTCTGGTGATTGAGGGGAGGTGATTTAGGGAAGGATAAAGGCACAGGGCAGCCTTGGGGTGGATGGGGCCTGGGACAACCACAGTGGTTCCCAATGTCTGCTTCAAATAAACCCTGCACATCTTTCTTCTTTCTCCTCTCCTCTCCTCTCCTCTCCTCTCCTCTCCTCTCCTCTCCTCTCCTCTCCTCTCCTCTCCTCTCCTCTCCTCTCCTCTCCTCTCCTCTCCTCTCCTCTCCTCTCCTCTCCTCTCCTCTCCTCTCCTCTCCTCTCCTCTCCTCTCCTCTCCTCTCCTCTCCTCTCCTCTCCTCTCCTCTCCTCCTCTCCTCCTCTCCTCTCCTCTCCTCTCCTCTCCTCTCCTCCTCTCTCCAAGACCTTTTAGTAAGCTCTTCCTCCCAAATTTGGGGGTTTAGCAGATTTTTTTTTTTATCTTTGTTTTTGCCTCAGGACATCTCTCCCCTGGGGGCTACATTAGGGCTGCAGGCCAGGTGCAAGGTGAAGAGCCATCATCCCCTCCCATCCCATTATCGCAGCCCATCCCCGGAGCCCCGGCGCAGCCCGGGCTGGTGCCGCCGCGCTCGGGGTCTGACGCACGGCATCGCCATGGAGACGGGAAGCCAAGGTGAGGAGCCGGCGCTGCTCCCGGCACATCCCGGCAGCACGGACCCGATCCCGCAGCATCCGCTGGGGCAGCGGGGCCAGGGGACAGACGTTCCCGGCTGCAAACACACGCTGGCATCACTGGCAGGGCTGAACGAGGTGGTTTTATTTTAAGTGTTGTCTCGGCTCCGTGTGGGACGTAAATATTCCCTTCCAGGCTGAACCCTTCCTCTCTCCTGCTCCCCATGCTCGCCCCGGGGCACAGGACGGGCGGGCAGGGGTCGTGTGTCCCCCTCGGGGCAGTGACACAGCCGGGCAGCAGCGCTAAATCGTGCCTTGTATTTCAGGGAAGAAAAGCTGCACTTCAAAGAGCGCTTTAATGACTGCCGAGCCCCGCGGGCCGCGGGCACGGAGCGGTGCGGGAGCTGCTCTGGGACCGGGGCTCTGCAAGCGCTGCCAGGGAGGGCTCGAGGGCCAGAAAGGAGCCCGAGAGCACGGCAGCCTCTGCCACGGCCCCAGCGATCCAAAATCCACCCAAAATCACAGCAGAGAGAAGCTCAGAGGGGCTGGAATGTGACTGAAACCCTCAGGATGTTATGGAATCACAGAATCCTGGGCTGGTTTGGGTTGGAAGGGACCTTAAAGCCCACCCAGTGCCACCCCTGCCATAGCAGGGACAGCTTCCACTGTCCCAGGCTGCTCCAAGCCCTCTCCAGTCTGGTCTTGGGCACTGCCAGGGATCCAGGGGCAGCCACAGCTGCTCTGGGCACCCTGTGCCAAGGCCTCACAGGGAACAATTCCTTCCCAATATCCCATCCAGCCCTGCCCTCTGGCAGTGGGAGCCATTCCCCATGTTCTGTCCCTCCAGCCCCTGTCCAAAGTCTCTCTCCATGTTTCCTGCAGGCTCCCTTCAGGCCCTGCAAGGTCACAATTCAGTCACCCCAAAGCTTCTCCTCTCCAGGTGAACATTCCCAGCTGTCCCAGCCTTTCCTCCCAGCAGAGCTGCTCCATCCCTCTGCTCATCCTGGAGCCTCCTCTGGGCTCCTGCAGCAGCTCCAGCTCCTGCCTGTGCTGGGCCAGGGCTGGGGCAGCTCTGAGGGTGGGGTCTCACCTGGGCACAGGGGCAGAATCCCAATCCCTGCCCTGCTGCCCACACTGGGATCAGCCCAGGATTTGGGGTTTCTGGGCTGTTCCCAGTGCACATGGATGGCTGTTTTCCTTCTCTTGTGAACTGGGAGCCAAACTCTCTCCTCCCCTCTGGGGACACTCCCCCAGCCAGGGCCAGGGGCTGGGGCCAGGTCCCTGTTCTGGACCACAATCCCATTCCTGGGCAGGGGCTGCTGCCCTGTGGAAGCACCTGAGCCTGGAACCAAGCCCCTTCCCTGGCTCTTGGTGGGCTGGAAAGCACAGAGATGGCAAGAAAATATGGGAACTACTTGCCAAGTCCCTTTGGCATGTGACTGATCTCAGATGGAGGGGGCAGTGCCTGGGCTCAGGGACTGAGCTTCCATAGTGCTGAGGGCTCCCATCTCAGAGGCACGTCTGTCCCACACTGCCAGGGCCTCCCAACAAGACTGGTGGCCCCAGGACAGGGCTGCTGGGGCTGGTCTTGGACTGGTTTGGCCACACTGGGTGGAGAACATGGTGGCACATGGAAAAACCACATACAAGGGGATGTGGTTGCTGGGCCTTGTAACAAAGTCTGGCTCACTCCATCCTAAATGTGGGCTCTGTGTCCTCCTGAAAGAGCAAAAGACACCAAAGTGACCCCAACAGCCTGAAAAATGCATCAGGCATAGGGAATGGGCAGGGTGGGCTCTTTGCTGAGACTCTCCTTGGCTTTGCCTCCTGCCTGGATGGATGGAGGGACAATTGCTGGGCTGGAGGAACCCTGCCAATGCAGCCAGGCCTGCAGGTGTGGGGCAGGGAGGGCAGGTCAGGAGCAGAGAAGACTGCAGGGACAAAACCTTGGGGGGTTTTAGTTGAAGGGTTTCCTGATTTGAGGCAATTTGGAATTTTCCAGCTGTGTCTGAGTCAGTTGAAGGCAAGAAAAAACTGTCAAACAACTCTGTGGGCAGCAGAGCCAACAGGACCTGCTTTCTGTGGAGTTATGGCCTTCAAATCTTCAGCCAGCACTCTCAGCTCCTTCCCTCAGCCCCCACCAGCTTGGCAGAAAAACTTGCCTTGGGGAAAGGATTGTCCAGCCCTGTCACAGCTACCCAGGGTAGGGGTGAGTCCCCATGCTCAGAAGGGTTTGAAATCCACCTGGCTGTGGCTTTTTCCAACCTCACTGCATCTGTGATTTTAGGGATTGAAGCCCCATGGCTGGGCTGGGCAGTGATGTTGTCTCTGCACATGGCAGAGCTGAATTTGTCTCTTCCTCTCACAGACTTTATTTTGGGCCTATTCAACCACTTGTCCTGAAACCTGTTGGAAGAGCAGACCCTTGGGATCTCTGCTCCAGGATGAAATGGAGTCTGAGCTGATCAGTGTGTGCAGGAGGGAGCAGGATGGACAGTCCAGGGATTGGGGCTCTGGCTCCAGGACCTTGGCTTTTCCTGAGGCTGCAGCTGGGAGCTGCCAGGGAGGAGCAGCACTTGTTAAAGCTGTCAGCTCACAGCTCCTTAATTCTTCTTTTACATTTAGAGAACCTAACCCAGCCCATCAATAAGGGCTCTTCTGTTCCCACTATCAGTTAGAGGCTGATTTATGTCCTGAAATGGGATGATTTAGGTCTCCTCCACATTTTCCTTCCAAGCTGCTTGCCAGTGGAAGTGGGGATTCCCATCATCTCTCCATGGACAGTCCCCCAAGGTCCTGTCCAGCCCTGGCTCTCAGCGTGTCTTGCACAAAATATCACCCACCAACTGTGGAAACAAAAAACCCCTTTTTTTTCCATATCTGGAACCCAGATACTGCTTTTTATTTGTCATTATCATATCCCCTTATCAGACCTGGTAAAGATTAATTTAATGCTGATTTCTGCCTTTCAAACACAGTTGAAGCTGGTTTTTTTTTGTTTGTTTGTTTTGTTTTGTTTTGTTTTTGTTTTTGTTTTTGTTTTTGTTTTGTTTTTTTTGCCAGATTTTCAGCTTTTGAAGGGGTCTCTCCTTAGAGGACAACCTGACATTGAGCAGGGTCAAGATCAAGCTGAAGTATGTCCTGGTCTGGGCAGGATCAAGGAAGGCAGAAGGCTTTGATGGGGAAAAGCCACATCCATGCAGCAGGAATGCAGTTTAATTCACAAATCTGGGGAAAAAAGGAATAATTTGTGATTATCAGCTCCCCCATGTTTAACAAGTTTTTTGTTTGTTTCCAAATTCCTTTTGAAGTTCTCCAAAACAATCCCCCAGCGCAAGCCAACATGGGTTTCAAAGCTTTGCCTTTGGATTCAGGAGACCAACCCCCTGCCCATAGGTTTGCAGCGTGTTCTATTCTCTTGGCTTTTTATCTTTATTAAAGGGCAGTAATTTGGGTGATTCATTGTGAATTCAGCCGGCAATTTCCGTGGCCTGACATTGTTTTGCACTTGGAGAGGCCATTGTCTGCCCAGAGCAGATCCCAGCGTCCTGCTCCGTGCAGCACAGCAGGTCTCTCAGAGAAACCCCTCTGGGAATCAGGAATTCCTTCATTCCGTCCAAGGGAAGGCTGAGCCAGCAAGGCTGAACAGTGAACCCCTGCTCTGGGCTGTGGGAACTCAGAACGAGTGAGGCAGCAAGGGACCCACAACCAAAGCAAGTGAGGTGGTGTGGCCTCCAAAAAACCTGATGGAGTGAGACAAGATGCATCCTGACACATCAAACCCTGCAGGAACGGCAGAAGTTAACACTCCTGGGCTCTGGAATGGCAGAAGTTAATATTCTTTGGCTCAAGAGTGGAAAATTCAGCTCTCCCATGAGCTCAGCCACTCCTGGCTTTCCAGGCAGCCTCACCGAGTTGGAAAGGGAATGGAGCAGGAGCATGATGTGGTGTTTGGACAAGATCCTGCCCAGCTCTGCCCCTGAGGGATGGGTTTGTGGCACCCCACTGCCTGGCTCTGGGTGATGTCCCTGTCCCTGCCCTGCGGCCCTTCCCACCCCCCTGAGGGCACCAGAGCCCAGGCTTGGGGAAGGGTGGCTGAGCTGCTGTGAACAAGAGGTGCCTCCTGCAGGACCAGCAGAGTCTGGGGGCTCTGGGCAAAGCAGGTGGAGCCAGGAGTTGATCCAGACTCTGCTTCAGCTCCTCTCACCTGAAGTGCCTTTCCCTTTGTGCTTTTTGGAAGTCTCTGTCTTTCCATGTCATCTGCACAAACCTGATGTTTCCATAAGACACAGTCCTTGAGCAGGCTCAGGGACAGTAAAATCAGTGCTGCTACTTCCATTAGGAAACCAAAACCCAGCAGGAGTGAAATGAGCTCCTGCAAGGCTGAGGAGCGATGCTAACCCCAGCAAGCCCAGCTGGCACCTTGCTCCTGCAAACACCGACTGCTGCTGGGGCTGAACTCTGCCCAGCTGCAAACCCGCCCAGAGAGGAGGAGACAGGCCCAGATGGGGCTACCTGCAAGATTTAGGATGGAGGACAAGTGCAAGATTTAGGGTCTGTGGAAAAGAACACATGAAAAAAACATTCTGTGACTCAAACTTCACATTAATGGTGTCCAACGAAGCCAACACTGAAACTGTGGCAAATGAGGGGTTTGCGCTCATTGCACAAGGAACATCTCCTCTGTTGTGGCCATGGATCTGCTCATTCTAAAGAAAAGGGAAAAGTGAATATTTGCAGTCAAAAGCCAAAATTTCCACGATTCCAGGATGGCATCAAGCTGAGGTTGGAGCTCACTGCACAAGGAACATCTCCTCTGTTGTGGCCATGGATCAGCTCATTCTAAAGAAAATGGAAAAATGTATCAGTCAAAAGCCAAAAGTTCAACGAGTCCAGGGTGGCATCATGAGGTTCATTTGCCCCTCACCACAGGCTCCCAGGCTGACAAAAGAGAAGGAATAAATGAAAGGTTCATTTCAGAAACACGAGGAGTCAGCTAAAAACACAAACAAGGCTGAGGCTCTTCCCAAAGTGGAACAGATCAGCCTCTCCAGCCTGGCCAACTGCATGCCTGAGCCTGACTGTGTTTGATCTGGGAATCAGATTTAGCCCACACCATCCCAATGAAAAATATCACACGTGGTCTGCACTTCAGGCTATGTTCCAATATCTGAAGGAAGGGATCTTTTAATTGAAAACCTTAATGTTTCTCGTTATATTTAAAATGAGAGCAGAACGGCAATAAAATTGGTCATGGGATTGAAACAAGTTTTCAGGGAGGGAAAGAAATTTATTCTTCATTTTTTACATTGAGGCATTTGTTAAAGGCTTGGGCACATTTGATTACGTCAATGCAAGGATTAATAATTAAAGGAACAACAACCACATGCCTTGGAGAGACTCACGAGCAGCTCAGGCTGAAGCCTCTGAGGACACCCTGGTTTTGCTGGAATCTCACCCCTGCCTGCTGCCTCTCAGTATTTAGAGAAGCACTTTCCCAGCAGGCTCTGCTAGGCGATGCCTTTCCTAGGAATTTTCAGCTGTGCCTAAACCCAGGGAATTGGTACCAATGCTTGGTATCAGATTGATTTTGAATGAAGACTGTGCTGTACCCACAGTTTATGAGGGGTTCAAAGAGAAGTGTTGGGAGTGACAGCCTCCAGCTCCCAGCAGGAACCTGGCAGATGGTGATGCTCCAAAAACCCCTCAGCCCCGAGTCAACATTGCCCAGGACTGATGGAGAAGGAGGCTCCAAAGCTGCCTCCTCTGCGTGCCCAGAGGCAGATGGGAGTCCGCAGGCTGTGGCTGGGAGACGGAGCCGTTCCGCTCCCAGCATGGCCCCCGGCCAAGCAGAGCCCTTGGATTTTGTCCTGCGGATCCATCCAGCAGCCCCAGGCCTGCGAGTGTCTTCCCAGGCACTGAAGGCAGCTCAAAGCCTTGAACTGAGGGACAGTCTCCCACTCCAACGCGGTTTTCCTAACCAGGCCCAAATGGTGCTTCCCCTCCCTCCCTCTCCATCCTTCTTCCCTCCATGGTGGGAATCTTCTCATTCATTAATAACCTGCTAATTATCCCAGCAGCTTGGAGCTGGGTTGCAGCATGGAATTAGAACCAGCTTTTCCTTTTGGCACCCACCCCTGGGTGTAATTAATGAGGCGAGAGGAAGCCAGAACACGCGGGTCAGCCCGGAGAGCACGGCATGCACTGGTTGGACATCCAGAGTGGGATGTTCCGAGCCGCCTCGGGGAGGGAAGGCAGCATTTTGGGGTCAAACCGGGCAAAAAGAGATGATGAAGAAGAAGAAAGATGTGCTCCTTGTTTCCTTTGGTTTTCCCCATTCAAGCTCAAAATCTGGACCAAGGAGGGCTCCATGGAAACCCTGCTCTTCATCCCCTCTTTCCCTTTTTTGGGAAAGCTGGATGGAAGGCTGGCAACGTGTCTTGGCCATCCCTGCCCTGCTGAGCAGCCTGAGGGGCACTGAGAGCCCAGCCTATTGCAGATGAATGTTTTCATGGAGGTCTGGAGAGCAACTGGATCTGGAGAGGGACCTGGAGCTGAAGGAGGGAACAGCGTCACTCGCACGCCGCCAGTGCCAGGCTGTCTCCCCACTGCCTTGGCACCAGCAAGTGGCCTCCAAATCCAAATGGAATTGCTTCCCTGCTCACGGGATGTGGGCAGGAGGCTGAGGACCCCATCTTGCAGAGACGGGCTGGGGTGACGCAGCCCTTCCCCTTCTCCACCACCCTGGGTGACGCAGCCCTTCCCAACAGCCCCGCTCCACCCAGGGCTGGCACTGGGAGGGCAACGCCTTTGGGCACTGCCACAGGGTGGTGGCATCACCAGGACAGAGGGGCACGATCCTCCACCTCCCACTTCTCTGGAGCACTGGTAGAGCACAAACTTTGCTCCGTGCACCCTCAGGAGTGCTCGGGCTGTCCTCGCCCACCCCGCTGCCTGTGGGATCCCCTCTCGCCACGCACCGTGCCTGCTGGAGCAAGCCTTGATTTCCAGCTTGCTGCTCCTGCTGCCAGCGCAGCTCCCGGTGCTGCCGGATCCGGCCCCGCGGGCTGCCAGGATGCCCCCGACGGGAGGCAGGAGGATGCTGGCACTGGCAGGCCCGGGCGGCAGCGCGGCGCTCCGGGGGCAGCAGCAGTGCCAAATTGGGGTTCTAGCCCTTTAAATCCGATCCGGTACTGCGAAAAAAGGACGAGCGAGCAGGAGAGAGCCTTCAGACTCTTTTAATTAAAGCTTGTACCATATTCTGTATTCCCAAGTCACGGCAGCCGCCCGCGCTTCCCCAGGACACCTCGGGCTCTGTCTCCGGCGCGGCATGGACGGGCTCCGCGGCTCACCGGGCACCGGCGGCTGGAGGTACGCGGAGGGACGGGGCTGTGGGCACGGCTTCTCCCCGCTCCCGGCTGGCAGCTGGGAGATCCCCCTGCTTTTCCCATGTGTTTTCCTTTGCCGGGGAGAAAGTCTAACGCGTGGCCGTGGCTCACGCGGGGCCGGTGGCAGGAGAAGCCCTCCCACCGCGCACCTGGGGCCCGGGGCTGCCTGTCCTGCCACCTCCGCTCCCGTCCCTCTCCCCTCCCTCCCTTGTAA
The DNA here is from genome assembly GCF_015832195.1 of Motacilla alba alba. Taxonomy (NCBI): domain Eukaryota; kingdom Metazoa; phylum Chordata; class Aves; order Passeriformes; family Motacillidae; genus Motacilla; species Motacilla alba. The sequence goes on along the minus strand of NC_052034.1, from coordinate 10,291,624 downwards.
ATAATTGAGTGCATGACCCAGAGTTGTGGCTTTTTTCCCCTCGCTGCTTAAATCCCGGAGCTTCCGCTCAGCAGAAGCTAAGTTGGGATGCCTGGCCCATAAATCACGGCAGAAGTTGGTCCCCGCCGCGCTGCCGCCGCTCGGCTCCTCTCCGTCCCCCGTCTCTCCCAGGTTAGGGGAGTTTTGCCACATCCTTCCATGCGCATTGCACTCGCAATGCAGAGCAGTTCTGGAGAGCCTCGCGGAGCGAATCCCGGGTTATTGAGAACGACAGCGTTGTTTGCACGCCGGAGTCTCCTCTCCCTAGCGCTGTCACCCACCCCAGCCTTCGCTGGGCTGATACATCGCCTTTCAGCAGGAGCCCTGTGCCTAGAGGATATTTAACTGTGAACTGCCCCACTCAGCCAGTGATTTTCCTCTCCCCCCTCCTCCTTAACCGAGTGACTCTCTGTTTATTTTTCCACGCAACGTGGCTTTTTTCCTTAAATTATGGATTGTCGTTCCTTCATCCCCGTTTCAGGTGGGTGCATCCTTAAGGTGCCCTGCCCGTAATGAGAGCCTGTTTGAGTCCTTGCAGCCAAGTCCCAGGTGAGGCTGGGTCCCTGGGAACCTCTCTCCTGCATGAATCCTGAAGGGAGAGAGGCTGTGCCAGCAAACATTTATCCTGGTGCCTATTGGAGGTTAATAACACTTTTGACAAATAGCAGCCTCCTCGAGGCTTGAAATAGGATTGGAAAAGCAGCCACTAATCTCCTTGAGAAGTGCACGATGGTGGCCACCTCTCAGGAAATCAGGAGAGGAGCTGTTTATGTTCTGCATGTCGAGGTGTTAGCACAGCAAAAAAAAATCCCGCTTTTCTTAATCCACCGGGAAAAACTCTGCCTCGTCTTCAGCTCCCAGGGTGGAGGGCTTGGGGAGGGAATCCTGTGAGCTCAGCATGGCCCAAAGCCCACAGGACTGTGGGGATGCACAGCTGGGTCAGGAAAATGGGGTTTTTCTCCTCACCAACCATGTTTGCCATCAAGGAGGGAGAGACGGGACGGGGAACTGGGAAGTGAGCAGGGAGAGCAGAGCCGTGGGTCAGAGAATGAGCATCTGAGCAGGAGCACCTGCAGGGATCAGCTGGTTTGTGGGCAACAAAACACTGCCTTGAGCAGTGAAGGAGTGAAACTTGGAGAGGAGGAGGCACAAAGTCTGCAAGGAAAAGCAGAGGTGCCAAGACAGAGGGAAATCCATGGCATGGCTCCGTGCTGAATTCATGGAGTGAGTGCGGGGCAGTGCAGGCAGAGGGATGCTGGGCACCCCAGGGCTTTGGGATCATTGGTTTTCCCTGCTTTCCTCAGCAGTTCCCACCCCTTGGTAGTGCTTTAGCCGTCTGTGACTTTGGCGACATTAGGAAGGAGAGGTGGGATAATGGCTCCATTGTTCCCAGCTCCAAGGGAAGAAAATGAACTGGCAAGGAAACCTGAAAGTGCCTGAACGTTAAGAAGCCCTGTTCCCGTGGTCTGAGCGGGGCTACAGGCAAGCTCTTCTCGGGTGAGGCCCCTGGAACCTGTTCCCTTCATCCTGCAGAGCTGGAGAACACCGAGCAGGATTTGCAAACCACCAAAAAACACAGGCAGCGTGTTGAAAGATGAACAAAATGTGCATCTTTTTTCAGCAAAGCAGCTCAAGCACACGGAGGGTGGGGAGTAATTATTTATAGTGCCATCAGCAGAAATAATAGAATGAATTGAAGGGCTGAAAAGTTTTGCTGACTCTCAGGGAATGCGTCCTGGCACGGACGGATCATTCCCGGGCCCAGCCCTTCGTATCTCCAGCTCTCCCAAGAGCAGCCTGGAGACACAGCAGAGCCTGGGATCCAGGGAGAGCGGCAGGGAAGGGAGCTGCTCCCAGTGGGAGGATGGAGCTTTCATAGCAGCTCCCACCTCCGTCCCGAGCCTCCTGTGCTGCCTGAGCCTGGATCTGTGTCCCTCTGGATGCCTGAGCACGGGAGGAGCAGCGCGCTGCCAGGGGAAGGGCTGGGTGCCCAGGTTTGGCTTTTCCATTTCCTTTTGGGAACACTGAGATTAAGAAGGGAGGTGAGGGGATATTTTTGAGGTCAGCAATTAGTGTGATCCGGTGTTTTGTGCTCTGTAATTGAATTCAGAGGGCAGGGTTTCAGTCACTCCTGAACCCAGGTGTTGGGAGGGTTGGCAGGCACGCACAGGGAATTGCTCACCTGGAATCTATCGCTCACTAAAGTTGATCTGCACTAGGGTTTCTTTTCTAAAGGGAGATACTTGAGTTTGAACTCCTCTTTGTGGGGATGAAAAGGCCTCCTTGGCATTTCCCCCCTTTTCTTCACCCAGGAATGGTGAGGAGTGCCAAGCCTGTCCCTCCCCATCCGGGCAGGTGTTGGAGGTGGCCACTGAGGCCAATGAAGGTGGGAAGGGTGAATTTAAACCCTGATTGAGCGGCAGGCCCTGAGCAAGTGTGGCAGAGCATGTGTCCCCAGCATTCCCCAGGGACAGGCTGGACTCTGTGGGACAGGTTCTGAGCAGCCCCAGAGCCCTTTCCTTCCCCAGGCTCCTTGATAGCATCACCAGGGAGCATCCCCAGGTGGTGCAAAGGGCTGAGTTGAAAGGTCCCACTAGGCCTTTTGCTCCATCTTGCCCTGTGTGTCCATCTCCAACCAGCTGAGATTTCCCTGCTCCAAACTAGAGCTGAATTTCTGAGAAAAAGGCAGAAAAATAATTCTATTTTTATTGTTGGCAATAACCTTCCCTGCCTCCTTGACTGTAGAGTGGAAAGAGCTCAGGCACAGAAGGCAGAGCTCTGATTTCTGCTTTCCCTTTGCCAGTCACCTTTAAACAAAAGGAACCCAGCAGGGTGTCTGGAGCAGGAAGGGACCAATATGGATCTGGCAGAGATAAAACCTAAATTTACTACTTGGAGCTGCTAGAATCTAATAGATTCTTCTATTTAGAGCAAGGGATGTTTGTCAAGCCCATTCTCCATCACTGGCAGGGTATTGCAGTTGGAATTAGTCTGATAAATTAAAAGCAGTCTAGAGAAGTCTGAAGTGGTAAAAACGCAGCGTATGAGTGAAATTGCATGGTTATTGAGGGAAATGCTTGAGGGACAGACACCAGCACGCTGTGTCAGGCTGGTGGTGGCAGAGCCACTGCCAAGGGATGGCAGGATCCAGACATGGACCTGCAGGGATGGATCATCCTGATCATGGTCATCTGCTGTGGTCATCTTGGGTGGCCTTTCAGAGCAGTTTCATCCACCTCACACTCTGCTCTTGTCTTCTGTGGTATTTTTACCCTTTTTTCCCCCTCCTTCAGGACATGTTTTAGCCTTTTGAGCAGAAGCCACTCCCAGTGCATTATTTTAAGCCCCACGTGAATGGAAGGAGGTGAGAGGCTGCCCAGACAATGCAAACCTTGTGTTCCATGGTCACCCAGAGACTGCCAGAAATCCATGTCTGCTGGAGGCTGGTCTTTAAATAGAGTTAAATTGTGTTGGGAGCCCTGGGGACCCTTGAGAGCAGAGTTTCAAGAAAGTAATGTACAGATGTTGCCTGGTATGATGCAGGTTTCACCCTTTAAATCCTCTGGTGCTCAGAATTGACTGACTCTGGGTTGCCCTGGCTCCAGCCAAAGCCTGGACTCTAGTCTGAGACCAGCCCAAGTGCTCTGGGAGCCTCAGGCACTGTTTCAGCGGGGATTAATAAACCCTCAGGAGCTGCGGATGCTTCCCTGGGAGCTGGCAGGAGGCCCCTGCTGATTTTGGAAAGGTTTCTCCCGGAGGCTCCACTGCGGGAGCAAAGGCAGGAAGGGGCTGGCACCCCCAGAGCTGCAAATGAAACAGGAACCTATTCAGAGTGTGCTTTTATTTTTGCTGCCTCTTAAATCCACTGTGGCAAAGCAGCCTACAGAGCAGGGAAGGGATTAATTTGGGAAGAGGGAAGGTCTCCCAGGGGTTAAGCACAAGAAAGCTGCTGGTTCTTAAGAGCAAGGAGCTGCTGCTGTAGCGGAGGAGTCACCCGGCCTGGCTGCCCCGGGGATGTTTGTGGCTTGTAATGATCTGCAACCCCCCTGACACCTCAGCTGGCTCCAGGCCTGGGGCTATGCAGGAGACAGCAGGAGAGTGTCACAGAATCCTGGAATCCCAGGCTGGGCCGGGCTGGAAGGGAGCCCAGAGGGTCACTGGTGCCACCTCCCTGCTCAGGCAGGGCCATCCCAGAGCCCAGGGCACAGGATTGTGTGCAGAGGGCTCTGCAGGATCCCCGCTGAGAGAGACTCCAGCCCCTCCCTGGGCAGCCTGTTCAGGGCTGGGCACTGCCCAGGGCAGAAGTTCTGCCTCCTGTGCAGGGGCACTCGTTGGGCTCAGGCCCTGCCCGTGGCTCTGGTGCCACTGCTGGGCCTGGAGCAGAGCCTGGGCCCTGCTCTGCCCCTCCCTGCACACAGGGACACCCAGGGACAGACAGGGACACCCAGGGACAGACAGGGACACCCAGGGACACCCAGGGCTGAGGGCCCTTCTCAGCTGGGGCTCCTCTCCAGCCTGAGCAGCTCCAGCTCCCTCAGCCTTTCCTGGGCACAGAGATGCTCCAGGCCCTCCTCATCCTCCCAGCCTGAGCTGGCCCCGCTCCAGGAGCTCCTGTCCCTGCTGTGCTGAGGATCCTGAGCTGGACACAGCACCCCAGAGGTGCCCCCAGGGCTGGGCGTGGGGCAGGATCCCTCCCTGACCCTCTGGCAAAGTGTCAGCTTGGGCAGGGTTCGATGTCAATGGTAGCTCCTGGGAAGGGCAAAGTTCCTCTGTCATGGTGATGGATAAGAGGGTGTTATGAAGTGTGGCTGTTACACGTGTTAACTCCTGTCACAGTGGAGCTGTGACAGTGCCAAGCAGCTTCTGTTGGGTGGCACTGCACCTTGGCACCCCAGTCCATGCAGAGCTGTGTTGGTTTGGTAAGTTCCTCTCAATGAGTTCACATGCAAAATCCCATTTTCTGGAACAAAAGGTGCAGATCCCAGAGCTGTTGTAATGCAAATAACACCAGTGGGATTAATCCAAAAAAAAAAAAAAAACCCAAAACAAAACAAAACAAAAAAAACCAAAAAAACCCCAAAAACAAAAACCCAAAACAAAAAAAAAAAAAAACCACCAGAGAAAAGCCTGAGGGGGCAGGACCCCATTCAGCTGCACCCTGGCACAGCAGGAGTCCCACTGCTCCCACCCCATGGAGCCCACAGCTGTTCCAAGTTCCTGATGAATGCTCAGTGGGAAAGGAGATCCAGGCAGTTTGGACAGTCCATAAAAACAAGCTGGAAGAGTGATGCTTGTCTGGAGGTGCAGGCTGGGTGAGAGGAGCTGCTGTGTCCATGAACATCCATGGACAGGGGAACAGGGGTGCCTGAGGCCTCGGGGGCACAGGGGGGACCCTGGTCCCACCCAGGGGCACCGGGGGCATCCTTGTGCTGCTGCTGTGGCTCAGCAGCTCTGTGAGCCTGGAGCCCAAAGCCAGAGGGGATTGCCTGGACTGACTTTGGCCTCTGACAGACAGAGGGCAGGGAAGGGGTGACCATGGGAGCTGCAGGCACAAGGGACAGGAAGGGAAGGAGAGGGAGAGGCTGGGGAGGTTTCCTGGGCTTTCCAAGAGATTCTAGAGAAAGTTTGCAGTAGGGTTGTAAGGAAACACAAGGTTCCTCATGGCCCTGTCCTTGTCCTGAGGACTGTCCCCTGTGGGCATGCCCTTCGTGTGTTCTCATGTGCCTCTGGAGAGAAAACACCAAAATAAGGTTTGTTTATAAAATTAATGACAGAGTGAGAGGGGGAGGTGTGAGGGGAGCCCAGACCTGGCAGCCCCTGGTGCTGAACTCCAGCCCCAGGCAGGGCTGCAGAGCAGTGTGGGATGGAGAGCATCCTTTGCACGGGGGTTTGTACAGCACAGCCGGCTCTGGTCCGACAGCAGAGCCCAGAACTGCCTTTGGGACCTGGAGACACCAGAGTCTGCCAGGTGCCTTCCCTCCTCCCTCCCTGCCACCCCTCAGGCCACCAACCAAGGCAAGCTCATCAAAGTCCCTTAAAGCTACTTGGTTTTGGTGGTGCCATGCCTGAGATCCACCCTAAAGGGTTTGAAAGAACAGATTAGCTGAGTTTAAGAGTGTGAGTTATGAAGAGAACCTGCTCTGTGCAAAGCACAGGGTGACCAATGATGATTCACTGGGATTCTTCCTGACCATTAGTTAAACACTTTATGTCCGAACTGTGATCCACATAAAATTGCTGGAACATGTCTTGCAGCTCAGTGTCCAGCAGCTCCAGGAGGAAATACTTGCTTTTTTGGCAGTAGGAAAAAAGCCACAGAGACTCAGGGCATTGGTATTGGAGCTCCATCCTTGGGATTCTCTCTCTAGTGAGGACAAATTCCCCTCTTACCTCATCTCGTGAAGAAGGGCAAGTGCAGCCCATTCCTCCTCCAGCTTCCCAGCTCCTCTCAACCCCTGCTGAAAACTTCCTGAGCTGAAGGCTGTCTGTCACTCCCAATGCATTATTTTATTCCTCTTTTGAGCACTTGATGTCTTCCAGGAAAAATTCAACAACATAATTGGGCACTATTTGCAAAAACACTTCCTCTGCCTTTTTCTTTTTTTGTAACCATATCTTGGTAATTTCCTTGTGTATCTCTTGGGTCTGGTGCTGTGAGAAACAGCAAGTGTTTGTTCTCTATTGCCTTTGCTCCGTGATGTTGAGGATGTGATAAAACTCTGGTTTAATAAGTGTTTCCTACATCCCTTTCAAGCATCTCTTTGCCAGACTGAAGAGCCCTGACTTGTCAATCTATTTCTGTGCAGAATTCTCTCTCTGCCTCTGTCCAAGCTCCTTTCCCCCTCTCACCCTTCCTCGTTCTGTTATCTCCCTCCCCGAGCGCTCTGAGCAGGGATTTGTTCATCCTGCAGGTGCACAGCAGAGCCAGACAGCAGCACAGCTCCAGTTTGCTCTGTTTCTCTGACAGAAATCTCTCACATTGGATTTTCCTGTGGCTCTTTCCAAAGCAGCTTCCACATCCCCCCAGTGACTCCTTCCTGGCCAGCAGGGCTGAGTCCAGAGCTCAGCATTTGGTAGGGAGACCATGGGGTCTTTTCTCCTGAGCAGGATTTGGCACTGCAGTTCAGCTCTTTAGAACTCAGATGCTGGATTCTGTAAGATTTTTGTGCAGCTGTTGCACCAGTTCAGGGTTTGCTGATCCTGCTCGACTCCGTGCCGTCAAGGAAAGCTGTCATTGCACTCACACACCTCCAATCCCCAGGTACTTTCCCAGTCACTGAGTGGGTCTATTTTGCAGGGCTCCCTGGGGCTGCAGTGGGAAGTTGTTTCCATTATGAAAACTGACTGTTTATCTTTGTTTCTGCCTCCTTTTCCAATCTCCTCGGGAAAGAAAAGGAATGCAAACAATTCACTGGCCCTTTCAGCCACTCCTGAGCTGTGCTGGGTGCTCACCCACACCCCCCTGCCAGAATTCCTTCCCCTCCTGCTTCTGACCAGACTGTGGTGTCCCCTCTTCAGGGAGTTGTTGTTCAGAGCCCTTTTTGGCCACCCCCCTGCTCCTGTCGGAGCAGTTTGTCACACCCAGGGGTCTCTTTCCTCGCTGGATACACTTTGAGCAGTGCCTTTTGATTCTGCTGCGTTGCTGCACAACTATTTTTCCTTTTACCTCTGGTTGGTTTGGCAGTCTGTGATTATTCCAGGTTTGCAACAGAGAGTGTAAAGCAGTTATTTTAATCTTTTAACTTCTCCTTTTTTATTTCTATTCAAGCATATTCTCAATTTTTAATAAGTTATATAATTTTTAATTATATAACAATCAGTATATTCTGTATTTCTACATTTATACCTTTTTATAATTAACAAAAAATGTATGTATTTACCACAAGACATATATATATACAGAGAGAGAGAGAGTCAGGTGTGAACATATATATATATGGTGTATTTATATTTGCAGTTATAGGAGCAATTCTGACACCTTGGATTACTCCTGGCCATCTCAGAGCCAAACAGAGTTTGTTTTCTGCTTCCAGAGTTGATGTTTTTCCATCCAAGAGTTCTTTATTGCACCCCAGCACTGCCAAGGCCAGCACTGCCCCATGTCCCCAAGTGCCACATACCCACGCGGGTTAAACCCCCAGGGCAGGGGATCCAGCAGGGAGGCAGAAGCTGGGATGTGGTGCCTGGAGGCAGCTCCCTGCTCCTTCTGGAGGAAGGGCTTGAGCCAAGGCTTTTCCCTGGCCCTGGAGTCACCTCCCAGCTCCCAGCGTGTCTTTGGGGGGGTTTGCCCTGTGTGAATCACTGATATTCACTGAACATGGGGGAACCCCCAATTTCCTGCCTGTTTTTCCCTGTGGGATGAGATGTGTGAGCTCTGCCCTGCCCTAGGGATGTTCAGGCATTTCCTGGAGCTGGAGCTGCAGCAGCTCCTGAGCTTGGAGCGCTGAAGCTCCGGCGCTGCTCTCTGCTGTGCCCAGTCCCTGCCTGCCCCTCGGGCACAGGTGCCCTCCTCCCACTCGAGTGGCTGCACCCAGAGTGCCTCACAGCTGCCCAGGGCCACCTCCTCCTCCCTGGCAGCTGTGCCAGGGCTTGACCACCTTTCCATGAAGAAATTTCCCCAATGTCCACCCTGAGGCTCCCCTGGCCCAGCCTGAGGCCGTTCCCTCTCCTCCTGTCCCTGTTCCCTGGGAGCAGAGCCCGACCCCCCCGGCTGTCCCCTCCTGTCAGGAGCTGTGCAGAGCCACAAGGGCCCCCCTGAGCCTCCTTTTCTCCAGGCTGAGCCCCTTCCCAGCTCCCTCAGCTGCTCCTGGGGCTCCAGACCCTCCCCAGCTCCGTTCCCTTCCCTGGGCACGCTCCAGCCCCTCAATGTCTTTCCTGGAGTGAGGGGCCCAGGACTGACTCCAGAATTGAAATTTGGCCCCACCAATATTGAGTGAAATCATAACCATCACCACTCATCCATTTCAAACCCCTTTCATTTTGAAGTCACTCCTGCATTGCTGTGACAGTGGTCAAATGAGAAGTGGCAGGACTATTCAAGTAGTCCTAAATTAAGTAATAATTGAAATGTTTGAAGGAAAATGAGAATGATTGTCGGGGTCAACCTTAAATATGTTTTGCTAGCAGCTTGCAGAAGAATTCTGAGGAAAATTGCAGTGCTGTATGAGCTGTCATTGGCTTTTATTTCAAAGTAAATAAGTAGAACAGGAGAAAAAGGGGAGGACACATGAGAGCACAGTTAATAAGCTATATAATAAAATTTAAACTTTTGCACAGTGATATTGCATGAGGTAAAGCTGCAGAGTTTAAACACAGAATAGATTTTGTTTACCAAAACCCCAGAATGTTTGAAAGCACATTGGACTAATTTATATGTCCCGTGCTTTATGGAGTATTTATTTAATTTGGGGAAATGAGGCCCCTTTTGATAAGCAATAGCTCGAAGTTCTGCTGAAGAACAACAGCAGCATAGGAAAAGTTATTTTTGAAATCTCAAGAGCTGCCAAGCAAGTCCTGGTTAAGAAAAACATGTAAATTCAAGTGCAGTGACTTCAGTCAGTGGCACAGAGCACACACCGAGGTGCAGAGACTGTGTCCCTTTTTCTGACAAATCCCTACCGTTGCTTTCCTGAGCCAGGAAGAGGAGTTCCTGATTTCCTAAGGAGCACCAAGAGCTTTGTGCTGTAACAGCCCTGGATCATTGAAATCACCTGGCACTCGTGCTCTGGGCTGAGGCATGGTGGGCTTGGAGTTCTGTCCAACCTCAGAGATTCCATAAATGTGGTTCTGTAGCACAGGGCCACTTCCAGAGGAGCACTCTGAGATGCCAGGACAGCTGACAAGCTTTTAGGTATTCACTGTCTGGATCCCAGTGCTTCCCAAGTTTCCAAAGGCTGGGATCAAGCCTTGGTGCTGTAAGAGCCCTGGGGGCAGTGACCCTGTCCTGGGGCCACCAGTGCCACCAGGGAGGGATTGTCCTGCTCTGCTCTGGGCTGGCCCAGCCTCATCTCAAATGTTGGGTGAAGTTTGGGGCACCACAATGTAGGAAAGCCACGAATCCATTAGGAAGCATCCAAAGGAGGTCATGAAGAAAGTGAGTGGCCTTGAGGGGAAGAGAAGCACTGAGGGCGCTGGAATGTTTAGCTGGAGCTGAGGAGACTGGGGGGAGACTCATCACAGTTCCATCATCCTCATGAGGGGCAAAGGAGGGGCAGACACTGATCTCTGCTCTGTGTGGCAGGGACAGGACCTGAGGGAACGGCTGGAGCTGGGCCAGGGCAGGCTCAGGATGGATTTCAGGAAAGGCTCTTCCCCCAGAGGGTGCTGGGCACTGCCCAGGGAAAGGGCACAGCCCCGAGGCTACCAGAGCTCCAGGAGCTGCCAGGGATGCCCAGGCTGGGATTGTTGGGGTGTCTGTGCAGGGCCAGGGGCTGGACTGGATGATCCTAGGGGGTCCCTTCCAGCTCAGGATATTCCATGATTCTGTGATGCCCTGAGTGTCCTCACCTGGGTCCCACCCACACCCTGTCCATGAAGACCATTCCAGCCCAGCCTCCTGCCTGTACCTTTGTTCCCACCCTGTCTTCTGGCTGCTTTGTTTTCATCTGCTCCTGACCGAGCTTTTTGGGTAGAGCTCCAATGGAATTTCTCCCTTTTCCCCCGAGTGTCACCAGCACTCAGCTCTGGAGTTCAGAGCCTGCTGGAATCCTTGAGGAGAGCTCTCACTGCTCTGGGGCCACCCTAGGGCACTGCTTTGGTCATTCCCACCATGGAGCAGATCCCCTCTGTCCCTTCTGAGCTGACACTCCAGGCTGGAATATTTCCTGCTGGGTCAGTGCCACCATGAGCAGTGGTAGCGTGGGTTGGGGGGGAGTTTGGCTTCCCTGCTGGAATTTCCAGAAGCTGGTGCTGCAGCCAGGAGCAGGATGTGGAGGTGGGATGGAAGAGGCCTCCTTGGCTGGCTGAGCACATCCGTGCCCTCACACTGCTGCTGAAGCCCTGCTTGAGTTTCAGCATCTCTGGACATCTCTGAGAGCCCAAAGTCTGGTTTGCACCTCCCTTGGCCCAGAGGCTGTAACTCTGACTCAATGCAGCTCTGCCATTCCAGAGCAGCTCTGCCATTCCGCAGGGAAGTTCTGCCATTCCAGAGCAGCTCTGCCATTCCACAGGGAAGTTCTGCCATTCCAGAGCAGCTCTGCCATTCCAGAGCAGCTCTGCCATTCCACACTGATTTCCCTGCTCTCCAGCCCTGGCCATGCTCTCAAACACCTACTGGAGCCTGGCTTAGAGCCAGACCTGCCTGGTTGGACCTAAACTCTGTTCCTCTTTGGTTCTTCTGCTCGTGCTTCATTCCCGGCTGGGGCTTTGAGGACAGGAGCCTCTTGCTCTGCACAAACTGGTGCTTCCATCCTCACAGCAGAAGCATTTCCAGGGAATTTGCTGCAGCACATAGCAATTATGTGACGGAAGTTGGGTGAAAGGGAGCAGGAATAATTTGCAAGTTCTGCCAACAAAATCTCATTCATTTTTGTTGTTGTTTTTTTCTTCCCCATACCTTGGCAAGACTCTTTCCTGTTTTTCTTTCATTCCATGGCAAACGCACAATAGGAACAGGAGGTCAATCACTCAGAATTGTCAATTTATAATTTTTCTGACGTTGCCAGTTGCTTTTTCTGAAGACTGTGAGCAGTGTGTGAAGCCCTTGTTGGGTAACAGACATAATTGGATGATTTCTACATTTCCAAGAGCTTATAGGTACTCAGCACACTCTTTTCCTAATATCCTGTGGCTCTGTATTTGTGCTAATAAACTGAATTGTTTAAGTCAAATTGACCCCAGAACTGCCACCCTGCAGATTTTGGAAGCAGGATATGTAGGCAAAAAATAGCAGCTGGAATGGAAGATTCTGTAAAAGAATTCCAGGATGTCAAAAATAGTATTTTTGTCCAGATCCTTCCAGCAAAGCTAAGCGGATCAGCGCAGGTACAGGAGAAGGAATAAGAAATTATTGTTACAGATCCAGGAGGTCAGATAAGCATGGCTTGGTGAACAGGGAAAATATGCCTGTAAAAGTAAAAATGAGTGAACTTTCATCTGGGTAGGGATGAAAAAGGTGTCTACAGGGAGGGAAAAAAAGAGAAAGTTTGAGTCAAACTCTGCTGAAGTTGACAGCTCTTTTCCTCTGCCAAAATGGTCCCTTCTGGTTTGGGTCAGGAAGCAGTTTGGGAGCAGCAGAAGCAGTTTGGATTTGGTGATTTCAGATTTAGAGGAATTGTTCACTTAATTTTGTTTTTACCAGATCATTTTAGTTTGCATGAGAAGCTCTCCAGTGGGGAGAGTGGAGAGTTGATTCCATCCCTGGGCTGGGAACAACCAAGGCAGCAGAGTCTGGAGATTCCTGGATAAACCCCAATCCCAGCCCAGCTCCAGGCTCTGTCCATGCTCCCCTTCCCAGGTCTCCCAGGCACCGTCTGTGTCCTGTGGTTCCTGACCACATGGAAATTGCAATTTGCAGTCCCTAGGCTCAGCTTTGGTGCAGCAGGGAGGCAGAAGCTGGGATGTGGTGCCTGGAGGCAGCTCCCTGCTCCTTCTGGAGGAAGGGCTTGAGCCAAGGCTTTTCCCTGGCCCTGGAGTCACCTCCCAGCTCCCAGCGTGTCTTTGGGGGGGTTTGCCCTGTGTGAATCACTGATATTCACTGAACATGGGGGAACCCCCAATTTCCTGCCTGTTTTTCCCTGTGGGATGAGATGTGTGAGCTCTGCCCTGCCCTAGGGATGTTCAGGCATTTCCTGGAGCTGGAGCTGCAGCAGCTCCTGAGCTTGGAGCGCTGAAGCTCCGGCGCTGCTCTCTGCTGTGCCCAGTCCCTGCCTGCCCCTCGGGCACAGGTGCCCTCCTCCCACTCGAGTGGCTGCACCCAGAGTGCCTCACAGCTGCCCAGGGCCACCTCCTCCTCCCTGCAGGCACCGCTGGGCTCCGGTGGCCTCGCCACTTCTTCTGGGCAGATCTTCCTGGCTTTTATCGACTGCCAGGAAAGGAGGAGGTTTGCCCCAGCCCCCATCGTTTGTCAGGTTTGGGTTTTCTGTGCTGGATTAAAGCCACAGAGGGATTTGGGACTGAATCAAGATGAACTTTGGGTTCTGCTAAGACCATCAGAGAGTGAGAAGATAATTTATTTGATCCATTAATATATTCCTGGATGGGCTGGAGGTGGCTGAAGGCTTTGCCTCTCCTTTGCCTGATGTGAGCTGTGCTTGTGTGTCTCAGGAATATTCTGTACACACCTGTGTCCCAGCTACAGCCTTACCTTTACCTATTGCCCAGCCCAAATCCCACCTGGAAACACCAGGGAGCATCCAATGCATCATTCCAGGATGGAGAGGAGTGCTCATGGAACTGCCCTTCCATCCCCGCAGCAACAGAGCCACAGACAACCTGCCCTTGGCACCTGCTGTCCAGGTGCCAAGGGCCTTCCCTCAGCCTGTTCCTCAAGTGAGAGGGCAGCTCAGGCATTCAGGATTAAATCCTGCCATGGAAGTGCCTGCAAGGCCTGTTGGACATCTTGGAAGTGACTGAGTGACCTGTGAAAGGAAGTGTTTTAGGACGACTGGTACAATGATCCACTGTCTCCCTCCCCTCCTCTCTGCACTTCCCCAACCCTCTCTCACATCTGTGACCCTCCCCACCATCCTCTGCCTCTCCTGGAAAGAAAAATGAGATGTGAAAGGAAGGAGGCACTGGGGGAATGTGGGAATGCAGCTGTCTGAGCATCACTCCAAGCTGCTGCGTGAGGGAGCCCTGAGTCCCAGCCAGCCCCGCCCAGTACCTGCTCCCAGCCCCTTCTCCAGAGGTGAAGTCTGGAGCAGCTGCTCATTTCCATTTAAGCTGTGGGTTTGGGCTATTAATAAGCCTGGAAAATAACCACATGTTCCCTGAATTATGTAACAGATGTTAAATTCCCCGAGATGAAGAGGTGTCAGCCTGATGGAAGAAGTGATGTGAGGACCCTTCTTTTCCCTTGGAGCTGGGTCTCCTCTTCTGAGCAGAACTGATTATCAGAGAAAAGAAAGCGGTGTCACCCGCTTTGGACGAGCCCCACCTTTGAACCGTGCCCGTGTTTGTGCCCCTCCTGCCTCTCCCCAGCAGCACATTTTGGTGACAAGTGTCACCAAACGGGGATGTACCGGGATGAGCGCGGCTCCGTGAGTCACCGTCGGCGCTGGCTCCTTCCCCTGGCAGAGAGCGACAAGGAGAGAGGGAATGCAGGGCCAGGAGCTCGCAGTGCCGGGCCAGCGAGGGGGCTGGGCGGAAAATGCCTTCCCAATTAACCCTTTCAGGGACACAGCGGCCACCGAGGTGTTCCCAGCCTCACTGGGGTGCTGTGAGATAGGCTGCAGGTGAGGACAGAGAAGGTGTCTTAGGGAGGGGGTTAAAAAGGGTCTCATTCAGTCTTCTCTTTTATAATTTTTATTTTTAGTGTTGTTGTTCGTGATCTTCCTCTCTCCCAGAGTGAGCACTTCTGCGGAAAGGTTCTCAGCAGTTCAGGATGGTGTTTACCCATGATGGAACGCCTCCTAAAATCCCTGCCCTGGCACTTGGCATAAAGATTGAGGCCACACCTCGAGGATGAGGCACCTCCAGTCCTGTGTCCTGTTCTGGGCTGCTCCAAGGAAGACACTGGGGGGGCTGGAGCATGTCCAGGGACGGAAAGGGAGCTGGGGAGGGTCTGGAGCCCCAGGAGCAGCTGAGGGAGCTGGAAGGGGCTCAGCCTGGAGAAAAGGAGGCTCAGGGGGGCCCTTGTGGCTCTGCACAACTCCTGACAGGAGGGGACAGCCGGGGGGGTCGGGCTGTGCTCCAGGGAACAGGGACAGGAGGAGAGGGAACGGCCTCAGGCTGGGCCAGGGGAGGATCAGGGTGGACATCAGCAGGAATTTCCCCATGGAAAGGGTGGTCAAGCACTGCCAGGGGCTGCCCAGGGAAGTTTGGAGATCTCCAAGGAAGGCCTGGATGTGGCAGTCAGTGCTCTGGGCTGGGGAGAAGGTGGGGATTTGGCACAGCTGGGACTTCATCCTGGAGATCTTTTCCAAGCTCAGTGGTCTGGGATTGGAAGATGGAGGGGAGCTGTCAGCAGCTGCTCGGGAGCAGCTGAGCCTTGGGAGAGCCGTGTCTGCATGGGCATTGGAGAGCCGGGCCCAGGGGTGCCCAGTTCTCTGTGGGTGGAGATAACAGAGCGAGACAGAAAGCAGAGGCACGGGACAGCCACGCTCCAGGAGGAGCTGCTCTCCCCCGGGGTGACTCTGCTCAGATTTCATTTCTGATCTGCTCCAGCATCTCCTGTTTCTCACCTGCTGGCAGGACAGGGGCAAGCCCCTCGTCCTGCCTGGAATGCTCAGGAACGCGGCTCAGACACAGCCAGGGACCTGGACGGGTCCTGTGCGTGGGGACAGGTCCTGTGGATGGGGACAGGTCCTGAGACTGGGGACAGGTCCTGTGCGTGGGGACAGGTCCTGTGGATGGGGACAGGTCCTGAGACTGGGGACAGGTCCTGTGCGTGGGGACAGGTCCTGAGACTGGGGACAGGTCCTGTGCGTGGGGACAGGTCCTGTGGATGGGGACAGGTCCTGAGACTGGGGACAGGTCCTGTGCGTGGGGACAGGTCCTCTGGATGGGGACAGGTCCTGTGCGTGGGGACAGGTCCTGTGGATGGGGACAGGTCCTAAGACTGGGGACAGGTCCTGTGCGTGGGGACAGGTCCTGTGGATGGGGACAGGTCCTGTGCGTGGGGACAGGTCCTGTGGATGGGGACAGGTCCTGAGACTGGGGACAGGTCCTGTGCGTGGGGACAGGTCCTGTGGATGGGGACAGGTCCTAAGACTGGGGACAGGTCCTGTGCGTGGGGACAGGTCCTGTGGATGGGGACAGGTCCTGTGCGTGGGGACAGGTCCTGTGGATGGGGACAGGTCCTGTGGATGGGGACAGGTCCTGAGACTGGGGACAGGTCCTGTGCGTGGGGACAGGTCCTGAGATTGGGGACGGGTCCTGTGGATGGGGACAGGTCCTGCTGTGGCTGTGGCCGTGTTCCGCCACCACCGTCAGTGGCATTGCAGGGAAGGGCCCTCCTGGATTCCTCCCTCTTTTTTCACATCCTGCACGAGGCAGGGACAGAAATGAAAGAAGTGACTGCCAGCTAAGTGTGAAATTCAGCAGGATTTAGGATGTGCGGGGACTCTCCTGAGCACAGACACCTCACCGGGACAGGCTATCACAAGGCTGGATGCCCCAGGCAAGGAATTGACTGTTAGCCAGTCGGCAGTATAAAACAAACATGGGAAGCAGGGGACTGGATTTTGGGTGGTTTCCCCATTCCTGCCCAGTTCCCCTTTCCCTGTCCTTCAGGAGCAGTTAAGAGCCTGCACTCGGTGTTATTCACTGCTCACCACTGATTAATGGGCTGCTAATGACATTACTTATTTCATTATCCAATCCGCAAGATCAGTCATTATCTAGGGAAAAGGAAAGTCCATTTCTTACTGGCATTAAGTGGCTGGCTGGCAGGGTAAAGTGCAAGGTTCACATTTAGGAAGAGGAGCAAGAAGAAAATTTCTTTTCAAGGAGAAAATTCGTACTGAAAGTCATCTCCAAGTTTGTATTACCCAAAGAGTGGAGCTCAGATCTCAGAGGAGGTGTTGCAAATCACAGAGATAAAAGAGGTAGCTCAAAACATAGGGACTCTGTCAAGAAGATGCCCTCAGAGGGCTGGGATAACAGTGCTGGTAGCAATAACAATAATTATAATTAATAATAATTATAATTAGTAATAATACACCTTGGAGGGCTGGGTCAGAGCTCAGGTGCTTGAGGTGTTGTGCAATTGCAGGCAAAGAAATTATTGCTTTCAATTCACCTTCCACAAAAAGGGCGAGCGAGGCCAGCTGGCGAGTGACAGATGGGCAGGGGACAGCAGGGAGGGGACAGCAGGGAGGGGACAGCCGGGGCACGGCCCAGGGGCCGGCAGGACCGCGGCTGGCCCGGAGCCGGTGTCAGGAAGGATAGCGAGGGGCATGTGTGGGGCACCCGGGGGCACCGGGGCCAGCAATAAATAAATAAATAAATAAATAAATAAATAAATAAATAAATAAATAAATAAATAAATAAATCTGTCTGTCAGAGCACTGTGAGAGCCTGGCTGAAGGATCAGAGGTTCATGGAATGTCCTGAGTGGCGAGGATTCCCAAGGATCGTGAAGTCCAGCTCCTGGCCCCGCCAGGACAGTCCCTGAAGCACAGGACGTGCCTGTGAGCATTGTTCCATATCTCCCTGCCTCACGGCTGATGTCCCTAAAGGAATGGGGACGGGGCCAGGCAGGTCCGAGCCACAAGGGGCCCTGACACGGCCACGCTGGCCTGTCCTGGCTGCAGAGAGGAAGGAGAGCTGTGGCCCCGAGGAGCGCTGGCATGGCCACGCTGGGCCATGGAAGGGGAGCTGTGGCCTGGGCTGGGAGTGGCCGCAGGGTCCTGTGGGGACGGGCAGGGGCTCGGTGACGCGGCACAGAGAAGTTGTGGGGCTTGTAGGTTTGTGTGTCACTGCTGGAGAGGCGACACTCCCTGAGGGGTGACACCTGGCAATGAAAGGTGCATCCTCTTGTCCCGGTACACCCCGGGAGCACGGGCTGGAGTCAGCCCTGCCCGGTGCCACCTCCTGGCACAGAGCTGGGGCCGCTGCAGGGACCCCGAGCGAGGCGCTCCGGGCTGGCACCGGTGGCAGCGGGCTCCTGGCCGGGGGGCTCAAGGAAGCCCCTGGGGATGTGTGCAGGAGCCTCTCCAGCATGTGCCCAGCGCTTCCAAGGAACGCCTGGGGAAGCTGCGGGTCTGAGCTGCCCCGGCCCCGGGCTGGAGCTGGAGCCAGCCCCGTTCCTTCCACCCGCTCTGTGCCAGCCCTGCGGTGCCAGCACAGGGGCCCGTGGCCGGTGCCCCGGAGGAGCGGGGCCGAGTCCCGGAGCGCACCGTTCCTATGGCACCGCGCATTCCCCTCGAGCCCCGCTTTTATTGAGAACCGAACATCTGTTCCAGATGTGGCCACTCGGTGCCGGCGCTGCCGCGCTCCTGCCGCTGTTATCCCGCTCCCCGGCATGAATTATTGACGGCGGGGGTTTAAATAAATGATAAAGCCTGGCCGTGCGTGCGCTGAAGTTTGTGTCGCTCCTCGCCCGCAGAGTCGCGCTCCGGGCTCGCCTGGCCCCATGATGAGCTCGCCCAGCGCCCGGGCCCCGCCGACTCGTCTGCCTGATGGGGCTGATCCAGGAGCCGGCAGAGGGGCAGCCCAAGCATGAAGGTGGCCGCGGGGATGAGTCTCCCGGCGAGAAGGAGGAGCCGCCGCAGCGGAGCAGGCAACCAGAGTTCCCCTCCTGGCAAGTGCTTGTCTGCTCTCGGGTCCCTTCCCGGCGCTGGCAGGGAGGGAGGGAGGGAGGGAGGGAGGGAGGGACGCTGCTGCTCCCGGGGGGGGCGTGGGGACACCGCGGGTGCGGGGACATCGCGGCGGGCAGGATCCCGGCTCTGACCCTGGAGAAGAACCCCGCCGCAGAACCCTGAGCATCTCCCGGGAGGGCAAAGGGACTCCGGGCTGCAGCCAAAGGTGGGTCCCAACCGAGCCAGCCCCTCCTTTCCTGCTGCCTCCGCCTGGGAAGTCCGAGTGGAATTTTGGAAGCCTGGTAGCCTTGGAAATTGATTTTTTTTTATTATTATTACTTTTCTTCACCATTTTGAAAAATGGCTTGACTCACAGTTGCATGAGGCTGTGGGGACTCACAGCAGACCATCTGTTTCAGCTGTTAACAGTCATTAATTCTTTCGTAATTTTTGCTACTTTCGAGACACTTTGGGGAAAAAAAATATGTTCTGGATAGCATTGGAGGAGTTCAAAGTCACTAACATATTTTTCTCAGAGAAACAATGTGCCATGAATGCAGTTGTTCTAGAAGAAATAAGTTTTTATTGGCTTTCTAAATGGGGAATTTGTCTCCTGTGGCCATGCAGGAGGACACGGTGTTTATCTCCTTTTCACCATGTATTTGGCTCATACCTGCACTGCAATCCACAGATTGAGCAGGGCTTTTCTGGGTTGAATCTACTGCAGAAAGGCTTTCATTTAAAAAGATACAGTGAGATTTTCCTTTAAGCCACTGTTCTTCTGGGCCCAAGCACCAGTGATTAACTCAGCCGGATTGTCTCCAGCCCTCCTGGGACAGCTGCTCCCAGCCAATGGCTCGGGGTGCTGGGTGGGGCTGGGGCGTCTGGCCTGGTAATTAAGGGCACAAACCCATTCCATTGTCACTGTCCCCCCAGCCTGGGCACATCGACCCTCCTGCCTCGTGTTCCCTGAGCCAGCTCTTCTAGAGGGGCTGTTCCTGAGCAGGAAATCCAGCTCTCTGTGCTTCAGGTGTGCTCCCCACCTGCTCCATCAGGGCCTTCACCCAGGGCTGGGGTTCACCCCAAAACCCCCCTGGAGGTTTCCCTGTGGTTCATGGAAAGTTTTAGATGCAACAAAAAAAATCCTTGAGCTTTGCATGGAGTGCCAGGACAAAGGGAATGGTTTTAACTGCCAGAGGGCAGGGATGGATGGGACATTGGGAGGGAATTCTCCCCTGTGAGGGCCCTGGCACAGGGTGCCCAGAGCAGCTGGGGCTGCCCCTGGATCCCTGGCAGTGCCCAAGGCCAGGCTGGACATTGGGGCTGGGACACCCTGGGACAGGGGGAGGTGTCCCTGCCATGGCAGGGGTGGCACTGGCTGGGCTTTGAGGTCCTTCCAAGCCCACCCAACCCATTCTGGGATTCTGTGATTTCATGATTTAAGGAAACGGAAAGAGAGGGTGCAGTACCTTGGAACACGAGGTGGGGACACGGGGGCAGCTCCCCAAGGGGAGTCCTTTGTGCCACCACGAGGCCATGGGGTGGGGACAGCCGAGCAGAGAGCTCTGGCTCGTGGCTGAGCAGCTTTGGGTCCTGCGTCTGTGCCAGGAGGTAAAACAGCCAGGAGCCTCCAGAGCTGCTCTGGGGAATGCAGAGCAGAAGGGCTCTGCCCTGCCCTGCCGGTGACACCGGGGAGGGGACAGCCAGGCACAGGGGAGGGGACAGCCAGGGGCCGTGGAGCACTTCCAGCGTCCATTAGCACTGCGGCTCTCAGTGCAATTACAAAGGGGGCCTGGAAAGGTTCTCTGGAGCTGGCCAAGGAGCCCTGCCCGGGGCTGGCCGGGGGAGCAGGTCCTGGGCACTGCCTCTGGGGCCGTGCTGAGCCTGAGCCTGGGTCGGGGCACCGAGGGACACCTGGGGATGGGGTGGCACAGGATGGCAAACCCCAAATAGCTCCATGGGGCAAAGCAGTGTCCACGGGATGAACCCTGAGAGCTGAGCTCAGGTCTGGATGATCCTGCATTCCAGGGCTGGACTGGAGCCGCCTCCTGACCTTTTCCAGGCCGTCCCTGGGTCCTGCTCTCCCTCCTGAGCAGCGGCGGTGCCCGAGTGCTGGAGGACAGCCAGGATGTGCTCTCCAGCAGAAGGTGCAGGAATTCACATCTGGAGCCTTGGAGGCATTTAGGGCCAGTGTGGTTTTCATTTGAGGCCTTTCCATTCTCCATTGACTTAATTAAATTAAAAAAAAAAAAAAAGAAAAAAAGAAAAAAAGAAAAAAAGAAAAAAAGAAGCAGGCAGGATTGGGCTTCCCCCCCCCCTTTTTTTTTTTTTTTCTGATCAGATGCCTGGCTCAGAGTGCTACAGAGCCAGTTTTCATTTTGAAATTTCCTTTCATTTTAAAGCTCCCCACAAGAATTTGGAGCTGCAAACCAAAATGAGGAGGTGTCAGACTTCACAAACCAACCCAACCCCAAACCTATTCATTAACTCAAAAAGCATCTACTGTTTTGTCAATTTTCTAGAAAAAAATTAGCTTTTTTTTTTCAAATAAAAACATTGCTTTTAAAAAGAAAAAAATAAACAAACCTGAATTAAGCAGAAATACTCCTCATGATTTGCTGCAGTGGAGAGAAATGGGGGTTGGTTCTTGGCTGAGGGCTGCTCTCCCGCTTTGCTCTCCCTGCTGCCAGCCTGTGCCATGGGACAGAGAATTTCTGGGCCACAGACAGAGATTGCAGGTTTGATAAGGATGATTTGAGATCCTGAGGCCTCTTTATTCCTGATGCCCCAACATTTGTTGGTTTTCCCTGCATCCATGCTCCTCCTCCCTCCAGGAGCTCAGAGCTCTGTGCACCCCAAAAGACCCCCCAGGGCAGAGCCTGTGAACCCCTGCCCACTCCCAGTGCAGTGGGGGAAGGGAAGGGAAGGGAAGGGAAGGGAAGGGAAGGGAAGGGAAGGGAAGGGAAGGGAAGGGAAGGGAAGGGAAGGGAAGGGAAGGGAGGAGATCTCTCCCCAGCAGGAAATTTGCCCATTAACACCCCAGACACCAAAGCCTCAATGGAGCTCTTCCCTCAGCTCAGATGCCTCTCTCTGATGGGAAGTCTAAAAATAAGCACATTCTCCACAAACAGCTTAAAGATGTTGAAAATGAAAAGCAACAAAGGCTGGAGAATGGATGAGTCACTAAATTACAGGGCTATCTTTTGAAGAGCAAAACAAACCCCACAGAGACCCCCCAGCCATAGCTGCTGAAATTCCTGCTGGCTTTGGGGCTGGGCTGGGGTTCTGCCCTCCGCAGGCCCTCGGCTCAGTCCCGTGGGCTCTGAAGGGTGAAACCTCACCCACTTCTGCTCCTCTCTGTGCCAGAGCTGCTCTGAGTGAGGAGAGGAAAACCAGCCTGCCCAGCAGCATGAACAGGAGGTGCTGTTCTCTCCCACGTGGGCATTGCTGGGAGTTTTTTGGGATAATGCCCCTCACACGAGCTCCCGGGATGAGGAGCCTTCCTGCAAGGGCAGTAAGCAAAAATTCCTGTCCACAGAGGGTTCCCTGGCCCCAAGGAAGCCACAAGTGTTTGGAGTCTCTCTGGGAGAAGATCTCTGAGGGTGTCACTGCATGTCTGTGCCTTTAGCTGGGTGAGATAACACAATTAAAGGTTTGGGATCTTCCCCCTCCCTCAAGGTCTCTGTTCAATGAGCTCCACCAGGGTGGACTCTGCAGCTTTTTTAGCGTTTGCAGATGAGCTTGAATCAAAATGCTGGCATTTGAGGCAGCAGGAAAGGGGCTGGCCTGGTGCCAAAGCTGTGCCTACATCTGATGTTTGCAGCCAGCCCCAGGCTCTGGGAGAGGCTGCAATGAGCCCTTGGGTCTCACAGATGGTGGGGCTGAGGTACCGGTGTGCCAGCCCTGCTGCTGGGGTGTGGCTGCCCTCCTCGGGGCCTGCAGGGCTGCAGGGTGTCCCTTCTGCCCAGGAGGAATCCCAGGGTGCTCTGGGTTCAAAGGGATCCCGTGCCACCCCTGCCCTGGGGACACCTTCCACTGTCCCAGGGTGGTCCAGCCCCATCCAGCCTGGCCTTGGGCACTGCCAGGGTTGAGACAGTCACAGCTGCTCTGTGTCAGGGCCTCACCACCCTCACATCACCCCAGCATCCTCATCCATCCTTTTTGTGGCTGCAGGAGGGGACCGAGGCCGGCAGCCTGGCCCGTGTCCCCAGCCCGCTGCGGCACCGCTGGCTCGCTCCCGGCCCAAAGAACCCTTTGATCCATAAATCCATAGCCTGAGCTGGCAGCTCCAATAAAAGCTGTGCCCAAGGATCATCAATCCTGGAGCAGAGCTTGCCCAGCAGTGATTTAATCTCAATATTCCATTCTGAAATGTGCTAATTAAACTCCAGGAGAAAGCATCCAGTGCAGAAGTGAGGTGGAGGAAAAGGAAAAACAAAAGTTTCTCCTGGAATAATTAAGCACCATTAAAACATGAAAATCCAGGCTAGGGAGCAATTGTACTCCTTCCATCAAGTGTTTCATCAGAAATAATGGGGTGGAATTAAGCAATACCGAAAATGTGGGCTGGGGGTTGGAAAACCTCTCCCACTTGAGAGCCATGAGCCTGGAAAAGGCTCCTGAGCCCTCCTCGCGGAGGGGACAGTGGGTGTTGCCCAGGACATTCCAAATTGGAGTGGGCAGAGCCCCCTCTGAGCACTGAGGGGAAGCAAGGATTGCAAACCTCCCCCCTCCAAGGGCCTTCCCGATTTTCTGGGCTTTTCATTCCAGAGGGTCATCCCTAGTGGAGCAAAGCTCTTTCATGCCATCGAAGACTTTCTCCTCTGAGGGACCTCAAAGTTTGGCCCTCCAGGCCTCACATTTGGCTAAAAGGGATCTTTGAAAGCCACGCAGCTCTCCCGGAGCCATAGCCTGGCTTGCCCTGCCTCCCCTTGGACACCCAGTTCATTGCTGCTGCTCCGCGGTGCCCTCACCCCTTGCTGGGCTCCAGACCCCAAACCAAGACCCTGCCCTGGAGGTGGCTTTGCTGGGCAGCTCCCCACGAGCTGGGCAGGCTCCATGGAAGGAGCCTGCCTGGAGTGAGCAGCTCCCTGGGGAATTCAGCAGGTGCTGGTCACCCCGTGGCAGTGAGGCACCACAGTGTCCCCAGGCAGGGACAGCAGCCTGCCCTGCTGCCATCACTGACTGTGGCACGTTAGGATTTTATTGGCTCTGCTGTATCATTTCCAGGAGTGTATTCCAAACATCCTGGGGCCGATTCCCAAGGCAGCCCCATCCTCCTGGAGAGCTCCATCCCCCCCTCAGCCCCAGGAGAAGCTGAAAAACAGAGGGTTTGGAGTGATCAGCTCTGTACTGCAACAAAGAAAAAAGGGAAAAGAGCCATGGGCTGCTCCTATTGATGTGGACACAACCTGGAGATATTCTGGATCTGTTTGGGTATTAATGAGGACTTGGTCCTTTCAGAATTTTTAATAATAAATATATTGGCTAATGGATTTTCCAGCTACTTTTTTTCAGCCATGAAGGCTGGGATCTTTTTGGTTAATGTTTTCCAGAGCTGAAGGAAAGGAAATTAGCTAAAGGCAGGGAATAACTTTCCTAAATGAGGAGGTTTGCCCCCATTTACTCACACAGGCAGCCCAGATGGAGAGGAGGGAGCTTGCAGGTGAAAGTTTTCTCATGGATCAAGGGAAAAAAATAGGAATGAAAAGTAAAAGGATGAGATTCATCTGCATCTCACTCTGATGGAACAACATTTGGTGCCATCACTCACCTTCCACCACTGGTGCTGAGGGCCTTGCTCCCGGAGCAGGGATTATCTTCTCACTGAATGCCAATAACTTCATAAAAATGGTAAAACTCCAGGATGTAGCCCAGCCCTGATGGTTTATAAGGGACTTAGAGCGTGCTAAATTCCTGAATCGCCATGCAGGCAATGTCCAGGCAGTGGGAGAGGGGCAGTGGGATGCAGAAATCCCTCCCTGGGGCAGGACAGCCAAGCTGGTGGAGCAAAACGAGTTGAGTATCAGTGGAGATGGGGTTTCTATGGGGTTTATCTGCACAGGGAGCAGAGAGAGCCAAAATCCCTATGCTCCCAGGTCCTGAGCTGCAGACTGTGTTCCTTCTGATCTCAATAAATCCCAGCGTGGGGAACACGGTGACCCACGAGGCTGAAGGGAAGGAGACAGGAAGGATTTTACATCAAAAAAGTACAAGGGAGACAAGATGTGAATTAAACACCTTTGAGCCCTAAAATCGACACTGTGCAGGCTTTGTTTGATGCACACACGGCTGTGGGAGTGTTGCTGGAGATGACAGGTGTCTCTCCAGGCTGTTTTCCAGATCCAATTGAGGCAGTTTGAGCCATGCTGGGCTCCCATCAGAGCCTCTCCTGCAGTCAGCTGCTGTCACAGCACAGCATCTCTGCTTCCTTTCAGCCCAAATTGGTTTCAGTCAAACTTCCCCTGCTGGGAGGGTCCTGGCCCAGGTGTTCCCGGGGGTCAGGGGCTGTGCTGGTGCCAGGCAGGGATCCAAGGACTGTGTGCCTCAGGAGCATTCCAACAGGAGCTGGGGAGCCAAGCCAGCTCCACAGAGTGCTGGTACCAGCTGAAGGTGACTGCAGCAGGGAGAGGGGGGAGATTTGGCCAGGAGAAGGGCACTCCTGCAGGCACCTCCTCCTTCCCAGGGCAGAAACCCAGGCCCCCTGGATCAGTGATGTGGCTCTGCCGGTGAGGCCGGGCAGGCTGGGGACCCTGGGTACAGTTTGTGCACACAGAGCACAGGACACACCTGCAGGTGTGGATTCTCCTCCTCAACTGCTGCTGGCCAAGACCAAGAAGTCCAAAGCCATTCTGGCCAATATCAGCAATGGTGTGGCCAGCAGGACCAAGGCAGTGAGGGTGGCGATTGTCCCCTGTGCTGGCACTGCTGGGGCACCTCCAGTGCTGGGGAAAATTTTGGGCCTCTCACAAGACAGAGCTTGAGGGGCTGGAGCGTGTCCAGGGAAGGGCACAGAGCTGGGGGAGGGTCTGGAGCCCCAGGAGCAGCTGAGGGAGCTGGGAAGGGGCTCAGCCTGGAGAAAAGGAGGCTCAGGGGGCCCTTGTGGCTCTGCACAGCTCCTGACAGGAGGGGACAGCCGGGGGGGTCGGGCTCTGCTCCAGGGAACAGGGACAGGAGGAGAGGGAATGGCCTCAGGCTGGGCCAGGGGAGGTTTGAGTGGATATTGGGGAAATTCCTCCATGGAAAGGTGGTCAGGAACTGGAAGGAGCTGCCCAGGGAGGTGGTGAAGTCCCCATCTCTGGAGGGATGGACGCGGCACTTGGGGACAGGGGTCACTGGTGGGTTTGGCAGTGCCGGGGCAATGGCTGGACTTGATTCTGGAGGTCTTTTCCAACCAACGATTCTGTGCTTCTAAAAAAGGAACCGGCGGCTTAACCCCGTTCCCTGCCGAAAGGAGACCTGGAGACGCAACGTCCCGAGGGGCTCGGCCCTCCCGGAGCGGGTCCCTCCCGTTGATCGGGGCTCTGCCCTGCCCGGGGCCGGGGCGCCGGGGCCGGAGCCGCTCTCTGCGCGCAGCCCCCGGCTGGGCCGAGGATGGGGAGGAGGGGGCGGCCGGCGGGGAGGCACGGCGAGGAAGGGGTTAGCGGGGGCCGCGCCGCAGGGCTGGCGGCGGAGGGTGGTCCCTGGCCGGGCCGGGGGAGCGCGGCGCGGCGCGGCGGGGCTCGGGCTGCGCTCGGGGCTGCGGGGCCATGGGGCGCTGAGCCGGGGCTGCCGCGCCGCGCCGCCCTCCTCCTCCTCCTCCAGCATCGCTTCCTTTCAGCCCAGTTCTTCGCTTCTTTGATTTGATTTCATCCCTTCACTTGTTTTTTGGTTTTTTTTTTTAATATTATTTTTTCTCTCCGCCATCCCCACCGCCCAGATCTCTGTGTGCCTCCTCCCTCCATCCTCCTCTGAATAACTCGTCTGGGAGCGATCTGGAGGGGGGGGGGGGGGGGGGGGGGGACAGTGGAGCCGAGCAAACCTGTGGCGGAGGAGCCGGCTGGTGGAGAGGTGAGTGAAGAGATGGCGAAGGATGGGGAGCTCGGGCTGCCCCCGGCCGGGCGGGGACGGAGGGAGGGCTCGGAGGGAGCCGGCTGCGCGAAGGCAGCGCCCTCCTCTCCTCGGCTCGGGGGCACCACAGCTCCACCGGGAACCTGTTGGGGCTTCAGCCAACGCGGCCAGCCGGCTCAGACGGGCCGGCAGCCGAGCCATCCCCGCGGGAGGACCCGCGAGAGGCCGTGGGGTGCGCGGGGGGGATGCTCGGGATGCTCATCCCCTCCCCTCGGTACCCGGATCCGCGGCCGTGCCCCCTCGCCGGCGGTGTGCGGCTGTGGGCGCTCACACGCGTGTTTGTGGAGTTGCCATGGAGCGGCACAACAGCACTTTGGCTGTCCAGAAAACGTTTTTTACTCGTTTCCTGGCCCCTGCTCGTCCGTAGCGGGTGATGTAATGAGAGCTCGATATCTATGCGGTGTCCTGCTCTCGGGGTGTCGGACACGGGTGGAGATCCCAGATCCCGGAGCAGAGGGAGCATCCGCCATCTGTTTGAATGGATGGGTCCTCATGAATCTGTCAAACCCAACAAATGCACTTGACGGAGGAATTCGGCCCCAAACACCTCCTGATGCCGCTGTTGGCAACCAAAATGCTCCCGGGCAGAGTCGCGCCCGACCCCCGCTGCCTGCTCGGAGCCGTGATGAGCCCAGCCCAGGCTGGTTTCAGCTGATTCAATCACCAGGTTCAACACCTGATTTGGAGCGCTCGCCTCCTGCTTCCTCCCTCGAGCAGCCCCGGGCTGCAGCGGGGCGGGCTGAGCCGGCTCCTGGCCGAGCCGCTCCGCGGTTACTCAGCAGCTCCTCAGACCTTTCCCACCCACCAAGTTTTGCTGTTTTCCGTGGAGCAGCTGCCTCTCCCTCAGCGCCGTGCCGCGCTCGTCCGCGGGGCGCCTGGCGAGCTGTGTCCCCTCCCGGTGGCTTTGGGAGTGTTGGAAGTCCTCGGGATACGGATGGGCTGCGCCGGGAGATGAGAGCGGGACGGGCGCTGCGGTGGGAGCGGCTCCCTGGGTTCTGGGTACCGGAGGAGAGGTGTGTGATCCTGGGTGGCTCCAAGGGCTTGCTGGACTACAGGAGGAGCTTCCCGCAGCCTGGGAAATGGAATTTGCCCGTTGTTGAACTGTAGAATAGCTGCAGAAGGCCGGCAGTGGCACAGGACTGGAGCGCCCAGGGTGCTAGCATCACGTAGGCAGCTGCCACCGAAATGACACACTTGATTGAAGGCCAAAAGAACCCAATACGTAACTGCTGTGATTAAGCTCCATATGATGCCTCAGAGCAAGTAAAAACCCCTCCTTCATCTCATCTTGCTCGTAAAGAGACAGCCGTTGCAGGGATCTCATTTGGGTCATGTTGTGGCTTTTGGGGGATTCTGGGGGGGTTGTTTTGGGTCGGTTTGTTTTTGCTTCTGGCTGTACACACCCATGACCTGCAGCAATCCGCACCCCCGCGATGCCCCTTGAGAGCCTGGGGCTGTAGGTGTGCTGCTAGCTGGGAATACAAATCCGAGCAGGTAAGAGCTCCCGATGCTATGTCTTTAGCAGGGAATTTTCCAGCTGGCTTGCCGTGGGTCTCTGCACGCTCCCTTTCCCCCGGAATGCATGTGTGGGACTCTGTTCCCGGGAAGGGTTTTATCGGGGAAGCTTTATCCTTTCAGTCTGGGGAGTCTCGGTGGATGCTCGGCTGTTTGCTTGGAGGATGCTCTGGACCTGTAGCCAGATCCTCTCTGCACTGCACCTGTGGATAAAGGCTCTGCCTGGAGGGGTCTGCGCGGCTGGGGCACAATCCCGGCGGGAAGTGAGGGAGCGCAGCGGGTCCTGCTCGGGGTGAGGCTCCCGGGGGTGCCAGGGCTGCAGGGCTCTCCCGGAGGGAGGGTCTGTCCTGCAGGAGCTGCGCTCTGCTCCTCGATCCCTTGGGAGTGTGCAGAGCTCGCCTGGCTCTCACAACGCCTTCCCTTAAGTTCTCGGTGGGGCAGGGGGATTTCAGCAGGGAACAAAGCGCTTCGGGAGCAGCTCTCTGCCATCGACCCCAGGGCAGAACTTGGCTTGCAAAGAGAAAAACCCCCAACGGAAACAGAGCAAAAGGCACAAAGAGTAATTTAACCCCAGTCTCTTTCCTGCCTTCCTCAGCCGTGAGGGGAGTGGGGCTGAGCCTCCTTGTTCCCCCTCCCTGGCTCCATTTCCAGGCAGGTTCTGTCCAATCTCGGTGTGCTGGAGGGTTCTGCTGATGCAGCCGATCCCTTCCATACCACGGCAGCTCTGTAACTACAGATGGGTTTAGAAACAGCATTTTGGGGGCTGCTTGTCCGGGCTTCCCTGCCCCAGCCCCGTCACGTTTCAGTGGCGGGTCCCGTGCGGCTCCCTCTGCCTCCCGGAACGCTGCCCCTCTAAGTTCAAAGCAATGCAACTTTCTCGTCGTATTTCTTTTGAGATGTCCTAATTTCTAAGCAAAATCATGGCTTGACCCGTGCAATGATGGTGCCATGCATGTTTTGTCCTCCAGAGTTGTGGTAAACTGAGCAAAATGCGCATTGAGAAACTCCTTGGACTAGAAATGCCCTCCACCATCATTGTAGATCTGTGCTCACAGAGCTTTTATTGATTTGAGAAGAAATATGGCAGGCAAGCTATGAGGAAGATGCAAATTCAAACAGGCAGAGCCTTTTCAGAATATGCTGGGAGTGTCAGAAGGGTCTGAGAGCATTCATTGTAGCCAGGCACCTTCCTGAGGTGAACTGAGAAGGTTTTTTAATGTTGTGTAAAAAGACCAAGTCAGTTTTATTCAGTTCCTATAGTCCCCAGCTAATGATGTACTGGGAGCTGATCATATGGAGGAGCTTTGCCAGGCTGGGGAGGCTTTAATTGTGTTTTTAACCTGTGAATGTGGTTAGTGTTAAAAGTGTGAGGCAGAAACTCAAGTAAATCCTGGTTATTATGCAATAGTTCTTGGGCTATCATGAAAAAAAGGCAATAGAAACAAACTGGTTTATAGGTCTGCTTTTAATTAACTGGAGCCTCCTTCGATAAAAGCACTAACATGTGAAAATGGTTCTCAGAATAAAGACATTAAGCAGTGGTAATAAAAGCCACAGTCTGAATTTGGTCCGTTGAACCTGGAGTCCATGGGCAGGACCTGGAGGATGTAAAGAAATTCAGGTTGTGGTTCTAAAAGTGCCCTCTCATTCCTTGAACTTAACATCAGCTTGTGGAGGCTTGCTGGGCATCCTTGCATTTGCATTTTACAGCAGGAGAAAAGCATACCTGAAACATCTGCACTGAACCCTGTCCTCAGGTCTGTCCCTCAAACATTTGCTCTCCTGCCCTCAGGTCTGCTCTAGCTGGGGCTTCCAGGCCCTTTTTGGTCCTGGGCCTTTCCTGGACCTTCCTTTCCCAGGCATTTCCCAGCCATTTCACCTGGCTGGAGGGGTTGCGTCCATGTTGTTCCGTGCCTGGAGCCATTCCCTGTTGTGCTGGCATCTCTGCAGGTTTGGTGGCTGTCCCTGGGGTGGGGACACTGCTCAGTGGGGTGACAGGGCCCAGTGGGTTCATCTCTGAACTCCAGCAATGAGTGATGCCTGGTGTTGGGCTCTCTGAGCCGTTTTCCTCACCCTCCTGTATTCCCTGCCTTTGCCTGAAGTCCTTCCCTGCAGCAGGGCTTTGGATGCTCAGGAAGGCAGGAAGGTTAAAATGTGAGCAGGGCGGGGCAATGGGGCTTGCCCGTGGTCACTGGGTGTCCTGCAGGGTGGCTGGCACAGGTGGCAGCACGTGCAGACTCACAGGTGACAGCAGGGGGACATCAGTGTGCACCTCCTCTCCCTGGGGTCTCTTTCTCCTGGCTGCTGGGATGTTAAACCAGAACCAGCCTGAGGACCTGGGATTCATTCAGTGGTGGGAAGGGCTCTGCTGGTGTCCTGCACAAATCCAGCTTGGCTTCCTCCATCCCAGCCCCCATTCCTGGGGTCTGTGCCCTGTTCCTGCCCAGGATCTGGCTCTGCAGGGCTCAGGGGGGCAGAGGCTCCTGGAGTTGAGGAGCTGCAGGAGCTAATGGGGCTCTGTGCCCCTCAGGGTGTGCAGGGCTCAGCTGTTTGAGACCCCTCCTTCCAAGCCTTGGGCAAACAGAGGAGGAAAACCCAGCCCAGGCGAGCCCTGCTGGTGCTCCAGCCCTGCTGGTGCTCCCAGCCTGTCCCAGCACAGGAGCTGCAGGTGCTGCTGCCTCCAGGGACACTGTGACCCTGGGGGCAGTGTCCTGTGGGCAGGGCTGGAATACCTGCACGTGTTCCTGCTGCTAATTGGCAAATGTCCCCAAGGGTTTGAGGTGTCCAGAGTGTCCCAAGGATGTCACAGTAAAGTGTTCCTTGGGGTCTATTTATTCATTCAGGTCAGAGACTCTGCTCTGACCCCTTTTAAAAGCAGCTCTTGAGGAGAAATGGCCTCTCTCCTTTTCTCCCTGGATATCCCTGACCTCTCCAGGGCAGTGATTTTTCCTCAGCACATCAACCCTTATGCAAATGAGATTCCAAAGAGTTGATCAACCCTGCCAGGTATTAAGGCTGGGAAGAGCCGGCTCGAGAGCAAATCCCAGAAAAAAACAAGAAAATGAAGTCTCCATAGCTGTTTCCAATTATCCAGTGCTGCTGGTTCTCCTGGTGTTTCAGGAAGAAACATGGAAATCTCAGAGCAGAGCTTGTTTACAGAGTGTTTGTGGCTTCCAGGCCCAGCCAGCGTCAGATTTCTCTTGTACGTTCCCTTCAAATAAAGGCTGAAATAAAAATAAGGATGCTGTAATTTGTGCCACCCCAAGAGCTCAACACTGCTCCAGCAGGAAATGATCCCTGGGGTTCCTGGAACAGCTCTACTGAATCTTCCAAGGAGCAGGAGCTTGCAGGGAAAGCAGCATAGCCTGACCCTGCTCTCCCTGGCAGGAGCTGCTGTGTGGGGAATTAGGAATGATGAGGGGCTGCAGCATGGGCTGGGGCCAGGGAGTGCCCCAGAGCTCTGGGGTTTGGCCCTTGGAAAGGGCCCATTCCCAGTGACTGCTGTGTGTGGGGTCACTGGGATCACTGCCACTGGAGGAGATGGATGGATGGACACACAGACCACCTTTGGCAGCAGTGCTGCAAGTCCTGTGTGTGCAAGGCAGCTGACATTCCCAGTGTCTGCAGGAGTGGAGCCATTGGCACAACAGTCCCTGCACCCTTTGTCACCACAGCCCATCCCTGGGGTAGTGACAGCCAGCCTGGTGCCTCTGGACACCTCTGGGTGGGACAGGTCTCCCTTTGGGTCTGCTCACCCTCTCCCAGCAGCCTGGGATCCTCTTTGGATCCCCTTTGAACCAGGGCCATTGTGTCTGAGGACACTTTTCCAAGGAAGCTGCTGGCCCAGGATATTTGCAGGGGAAGTGCTGGGAATGGATCTTGGTTGGAATCTTACACCACAGTCCACCCTAGTTTATATAAAATTATTCCAGTGTTGGGGTTGCCCTCGCCTCTAATTCCCTTCTGCTCATTTCTGTGTGTTGGTGGCTCCAGTCCTCCCAGCTCCCAGGGAATTTTCTGTAGGAACCATCAGCCATTGCTTTAAAAAATAACCCTCACCAGATGTCCCAAAGCCTCCTTTAAAGATGAGGTCTGGCAGAAGTCAGATTTATTGGGAGCAATTAATTGTCCTGCTAAGAGCCCTCAATGTTTTGGCATTTCATTAATAAGATGTAATCAACCACCAGGCTATTTGGAGTGTGTTACTCTGTCAGATCCGCTGTTAATTGTCATTATTTGATAGATTTCATGTTTATAATTACTGGTGTGTGACGCAGGGTGTGCTCTGAATAATCCATTGTGTATTGTTTTGTGAACCAGGGTGCTGGGGGTGCCAGGAATCGTGGCTGTTCATGTCTCCAGGGCTGATTTATGCCTGGCCAGGGGAGGGAACGGGACAGGAGGGAATGAACAGAAGCTCAGAAAAGTCCCCTCTGGCCAGGCTCAATGAGCAAACACTCAGCAGCTGTGAGTGGAGGAGAAAAGGGTTCAGCAGAGCAGGGAAATGTGTTAGGGATGGGTTATGGGGGTGGGGGTGACATTTCCTCCCTGCTTTGATGTGTTCCTCAGCTCAAAGCTCTGGGATATTTATTTTTCTTGCTGTCAACAAGGACCTTGTTCCCATCATTTAACTCTGAGTGATCTCATGTTGTACTCAGGGAAAAAAAAAACCAAAAAAAAGCGTTGAGTATTCCAGGGAAAAACAATTGGGATCTTTTTGTGAGTGAGCAGCCAGGACTGTGGGGTGGGGTCGGTGTGAAGGGCTGGGCAAGGGTGGATGATGCCCCAAAGCCTCTCTGGCACCCCTGAGCTGCCCTGGGTGCTCAGCTGAACCTGCTCCTGCTGGCTTTATCCATCCTGACATCTGGAGAAGCTGATTTCTGGGAAGGGGACCAGGAGGAGCCCCCTCTCCATGGTGCAGGGATCCCTGGTGGGCACAGGGTGCTCCTGGCTCCCCTTGCAGCACCAACAGGATGGGCTGGGCAGGGAAATGGGGCTGCAGGTGGGCTGGAATGCTGCGGGACCTCGCAGCTCCAGCAGCTCCTCCCAGGGCAGCTCCTTCTCGGTTTTAGGGCCCAGGAGGAGCTCAGAGCCTCCAGCGTGGGAAACAGCTCATCAACAGCCCCAAACTTTCACCCTGTAACTCCACCAACATCTTCCAGTGAGGCATCAGGGCCTGGGGACAGGCTGGACGTGTCCCTCCTGGCCAGGCAGGTGTGTCCCTCCTGGGATGTTTGTCCCAGAGGCTGATCAGCTTTGCCACATGTAGTGGTTTTAGTTTGTTAATTTGAGATTTTGTTAATTTTGACATTTTTTGGTTAATGTGCTAATGAGTGTGGTGGATTTAGTGTTGGTTAATTACTAGTGTATTTACTTTTTGTTGTGAGGTAGGATTAGGAGAAAGGTAAAGTAGGTTTAAATCTTTAAAATGGTATAAAGAAAAATGTATTAATAGTAACTAAAAGAAAGAGTCATAAAAGAGTAATAAGAATTAGAACAAAATGTTCAGAACACTTTTCTTCTTACAATTTTTAAATTGATAATTTAAAGAAATAAAACTTAAAATTTTAGTTAATTTACTACTTTTGGAACAGTCTTTCTTTAGTTTACTTAGGGAGAGAAATCTGCCTCAATTCCAGTGTGCAGATCCTTCAGCTTCCCTTCTGCCTGGAGATTTGAGAGGTTTTTGTAGCCTGTGTTGGTTTCCTCTCCTAAATCCTTGTCACCTGAAAAAGCCTTTTTTGGGAACCCCTGTGTGATGGACACTGTGGCTGTCCCTGGTGTTCTGTCCCACAGGAGGGAAGGGGAGGCTGGGCCTCCCCGGGGATAAAACTTTCATTCCCAAACTGATTTTTTCATGTTTCCAGGTGAATTATTTGAGGGGAGAAGAGATGAAAGATTTTTGTTGTGTGGCTTTTGGATTTTTTTTACTTTATACCATCAACTCAGAGGCTTTCCAAACGTGGAAGATGGAATATTTTAATTTTTTTTTTTTTTTTTTTTGCTAATCTTGGTTAAACACAAGTGGGGGCGGCAGCAGTGACAGAAAGTGGAAGAGGGCAGCAAAAATCTGGGGATTTCTGGCTGCAGAGGGTGAGGATGAGTTCGGGAGGTGAGAGGAACAGGGGTGAGTCAGCGCTGCTGGCTCTGCAGCGGGCACTGGAAGCCCGTTCGCAGTGGAGAGGGGCTCCGTCCCCTTGAGAGCGCTGCTCTCGCCCTGGGGACAGACACGGACTTATCAGGTCTTTGCAGTGCTCTCCTCCCGGCGCTTCCAGCTGGGGATCAGCCCCAGGCACGGCTCAAAAATAACAAACAGCAGCTCTGGTCGCTCCGTCTGTGCTCTCACAGGCAGCTGCCAGACAGAAATGCTGGGTTTTGTACCTGACCCGGCACCCTCAGCTCTCCCTTTCTGCCGGAATCCAAAGCAGCAGCAGTTATGTCGAGATGTGGTGTCTTTTCAAGTGCCCTTCCTCTGCTTTTTCATTTCGAATTTACTGCAGAAGGAGGGAAAAACCCCCCAACACAAAACCTTCTGAAGCTCCAAGTGCTTTGTAGCTCTCCAGCGTGGAAGTCTGTGGCTCCTGAGGTGCTGTACATTACATGAGGTTGTCACTCAGATCTTGTTTTCTGCCTTGCAGAGGATTTTTTTTTTTCTTCCCAGTTACATCTTTGAATGCTGAGAATGATCTGTTTGTAAAGGCTTTTTTACCCAGTGACCACCATGAGGTGCTTTGTGGTTGGCATCCCAAGCCAGGTGTGCCGGATCTGCATTTCCTGCCTGAATTAGAGGAACATTTTCTTAGGCTCATGCCAAGAAATGATCAGGTAGAGCCCAAATGCCATGAAGGTGTGCTAGGTGCACGTGGGGATGTGATGGGTCAGGACAGGGAATGGTCCCTGGAGGTCAGTTTGGATTTTACCTGGATCCCCAGCAGCAGATGTTCAGTGAATCTCACACGTGTGCGTTAAATCTTGTGTTTGCAGTCCATAAATCCTTGTGAAAGATGGAATTTGTCTGGATTCATTTGCTGAAAATACGTGTGGAAAAGCCAGGTCTAACCTCTGATAACCAGCCAGGAAAGGGGGAGCCCTCCTGTGTGCCAAAAGAGCTCTCAGAGGGAGCTTTAGGGCTCACTGCCCTGGCAGCCTGGTCTGAGCAAATCTGGCTCCCCAAACTGGCCCTGAGGGTCCAGTGCCCTGTGCAGTGCCCTCTGCTCTCTCTCCTGGTTATAAATACCCCAAATGTGCCTTCCTGGGGTTTGGGCTCTGAGATCAATAAAGATTGGGATCAGCAGTCAGCAATCACAGACTTCCTCCAGGACTGGCCCCCCGGGAGGATCTATGATCTATTTTAGGACCTTCTCTTAAAAGAACCAGACTTTATTTTTTCCCCATCCCAAGGCTCCTTCCAAGGCCACTTCTCTTGGTTTGTAGTACAGACCGAGCCTGAGCCTGCTCTCAGCCCTGGCTCTCTTCACACCCCTGAGCTGAGCCTGGTTAAACCAGGCCTGGGCAGGTCATACCTGCAGCTTCCCCTTCTCACCTTGCTGAGCTCTCCCGAGGCAAGAGGAGTCCTTGCAGCCCTGCAGGCTCTGCCGTGGGCAGCTCGGGCTCAGATTGCACTCCAGGTGCCAAGTTTGTGCACAAAGTAAATTAAAAAAGAGAAAAAAATCTTTAAAGCTATTGTTAGCAGCAGGGAATGCAGGAGACAAGGGACAAAGTGACTCTTCCCAGCACATGGATTTTGTCTTCCCTGAACTGGGCTGGCTTCAAAGCAACCGTGGGGATTTAGTCCAACTCAGCCTCTCCCATGCCAGAGGTTAAGCCAGGCCTAACCATGACCCTCAGCTGTCACAGCCTCCTCAGAGAGAGAGGGAAGCATGGACAGCACCATGGAAAAGGACCAGAAATAGCAATGGAGCCTCTTTGGGAGGCTGGTGGCACCTGGCTGGTGCCTCATGGAGGGTCAGATACCCCGGGGGTTTCCCAGGTGACACCAGGCCCTGTTTGTTCTGTTTGTCCTTTGGATCCAGCTGGATCACACAGCCTCCCTCCGAGGACAATGGCAGTGCCTCAGTCCTGGGGAAAACGGGATCATTCCTCCAAAGTGCCTGCTCTGCTTTGCTTTAGGTGTTCCAACATTGCTGTGCCCAGGGAGAAGCAACTTCAACATCGTCACTTCATTTGATGAATTTTTAAAGTGTTTAAAAGTGACCTCAGGGACTTCCCAGCTCCTGTTCCAGTTTCCCAACTGCTCCCTGGATTTTCAGTATATTCCTGCATTCCTTTCAGCCCTGAGGAAGGGCTAGGAGAGCAAAGCTTGTGCTGGTGCTCCCTTCCTGTCCTTGGCCATCCACAGAGGGGTGCTTCCCATTCTTCCAGCTTGGACTCCCTCAGCCCAGCCTATGGCAGAGCTGGAAAACTCCATTTTATCCTCATCCCACTTTTCCTCATTTCTCCCTGGTCTGTTTGAGACCACAGGGCTCAACATCCAGCTTGGGATCCTGCTAGGGTGCTCCCAACCCCTGGGATCCACAGAGTTCCAGCTCCATGGGGAGGGCAAACACAGGATTCTGGCTGGGTGGGACCCCCAGGCAGTGCCAAGGGGGTTGTGTTTTCCATGCCTGAGGCTGGAAAACCAGGATGGACTCCTCAGGATGGATTCCCGGGCACCCTTTGGGCTGCACATGGGAGAGAGAGGAACAAGGAACCTCTTCTGAAGTGGTGACCAGGAGATGCAGGAGCAGCAGAAATCGGTCCCAGCTCTGTCTCAGAGATGGATCCTGGAACCTCGTGTTTAATGGTCGTGTGGGGTTTCATGGGCTCTGAGCCTTTTTGGGAAGAGCAGCACAGGGGCTGGTGAGGAATGGGAGCCACAGACATGTGAGCAGTATGGAGATGGCTTTTTTTGTCCAGATGGAATATTACTATGAAAATGTTCTAATTTCCAGGAGTGTGGCTGTGCTGAGAGGCAGGAGTGAGGCTGGCAGGGCACGATGGGGGTGGGAGCTGCTGGGAAGCTGGCACAGGGACTGGAACCTGCCAGGGGACCCTGGGGACAGTCCACAGACCTGGTGAGGGGCTCTTTGAGTGTCTGGGTTTGAACAGACAGGTGTCTGCTAAGGAAGGCAGGAGCTTCCCTTCAAATGGAAAATGTAAACCCCCTCCCTCTGAATTATTATAATGTTGGAATTAAGAGGCTCTCAGGCAAAGACATGGGAGCAGGAATAACAGTTCTTTACTAGAAAGACTACAATAAGTTCTTTTCTAGAAAAGCTAAAAATACAAATGCAATAGTACAAACAACAAAAACAAACCACTGCCAGAGTGAGAACAGGCCCTGACCCCCTGTGTGTCAGGGGGGTGGCAGCAGTGCCATTCCATGGTGGCTCAGCCCTCCTGCAGTGCCAGCTGTGCTTCTGCTGGAGCAGGGATCCTGCACAAGGGGGGAGTTTTCCTCTGCAGCTCCAGGGCTGCTGGAGATGGGCCTGCTCTTCCTCTGGCAATGCAGGGCAGCAGAAAGCTGCTCCTCTGGGAATGCAGGGGGCAAAGGCTGCTGTGCTGTTCCAGGCTCAGATTGGATCCAGGCAGGAATGCTTGGCTCCTGCCCTGGGCAGAGCATCTCCCCATGGGATGATGGAATTTGATCAGCCATGCAGGGACACTCAGTGGCCATGGACAGCAGAGATCTCCTGGAGGGAGGATTGGCTGTGGGAGAGAGAAAGAAAAAACTGCCCCATGACCAGCAGAGAACTGCCCCAGCTCTGACAGGTGGGGACAGAGCACACACCCCCTTAGACATTGAGGTACCATGGAGACATCACACACTTGGTGAGGGGTTCTTGGAGGGATTTCTGGTTCAATGTCAATGTTTCATGATGTTATTCAAGGGGATTGCACTGCTCCTGAATCCCCACCCTGTGTTTGCTTTGCAAGGTGCCCGGTGGCAAACGTGTCTGTGCTGGAGGGCAAAGCCCAGCCCAGCTCCCGGCTCAGGGGCTGCTGGGCAGCTCTGGAGAAGGGGCAGGAGCCCCAGGGCCACCCCGAGGAGGGGGCACAGTGCTCAGATGGAACATTTGGAGAGGTAAAACGCTGCCAGTGCCCTGCCCCTAGCCCCTGCTGCTGACGGTGCCAGGTGTCAC
Organism: Motacilla alba alba; assembly: GCF_015832195.1. Taxonomy (NCBI): domain Eukaryota; kingdom Metazoa; phylum Chordata; class Aves; order Passeriformes; family Motacillidae; genus Motacilla; species Motacilla alba. The sequence goes on along the minus strand of NC_052034.1, from coordinate 10,253,418 downwards.
CAGGGCCCGGGGCCAGCAGCACGCTCCAGCCGTGGTTTGAGTGTCCCCGGGCTCACTGGGCACTGGGAGCAGCAGCCACAGGGAAGCTGCAGGAGGTTTCTGTGTTTCTGACATGGATGGACACTTTGGCTGTATTCAAAGTGAGCCTGTCCCAGAATCCCAGAATGGCCTGGCTGGGAAGGACCCACGCAGTGCCACCTGTGCCACGGGCAGGGACACCTCCCACTGTCCCAGGCTGCTCCAGCCTGGCCCTGAATACATCCAGGGATGGGAATCCCAGCCTGGACCAGTCTGGCTGTGCCAGGACATCCCTTTTATCCCTGACAGGCACCTACATATTCCCATGAGCTTTTATGGATCCCACCCTCAAGGGCTTTCCCACCCCGGTGCTTTGGAGGTCTCCCCCACCTGCCCCTCCTGGGCCCCTTTTCGCTGTTTTCTCCCCCTTTGAGGCTTGGGTTTGGCTGCAGGTTCCTGTCTGAGGGTGCTGAGTGCTCCTGGGGGCCTCTGGCATGGGAGCTGGGCCCCCTTGGAGCATCCCTTGTTAGAGCTGAGAGGCGCTGGATTCCAGAGGCTCTGCAGGGTTTCTGCTGAATGATGTTACAGCTTTAAAACCCTAATATATCTGGGCAGCAGAATTTAATCCAGCATTTCTCACTCCAGGGTATCATGGCTCTCCTCCAGCACTAAAACACACCACAGGATCCAGGTAGGAGCTGATTTTCAGCTCTCAGCCCTCAGGGGAGAGGCACTGTCATTTTTTTTTTAGTGGTTGTAGAAGCCAAGGCTGCGAAAGCGATTTCAGGAATGCTTTAAATCCATGGTTTGCTGCTATTCCATCTGTGGCTGAGCTCAGGGGGTGCAGGGCTGGGGTTTCCTTCACCCAGGGGCTGGGCCAAGGCTGCCAGAGCCCAGCCCCATGGGCTCACTGAGTCTGCAGTGCAAGCTCAGCCCAGGGGGAGACTGAAACTCCTGTCAAGTGATTTGAAAATTCAGTGTAATTGCTTTTAGTGGTTCTTGGGGCTGTCCAAGGGTTGGATTCAATGACCCTTGTAGGTCCTTCCAACTCTGTGCTTGTGCTGGGGGGTGATTATCCAGAGAAAACAGGAATTGGTCACTGTTTGAATGGTTTGTGGTGGGCCTGGGAACAAATGAAGGTGGTGCAAAGGGCTGGAAGTGTCTCTTCAGTGAAAGCAGAGCTGGCATTGCCTCTGAGTGTCCCTTGGCCAGGTAAAATTCTCATTTTAGTGCTGAGCAGGTGTCACAGGGAGCAACATCTCTGAGTGAAACCCATGAATTGGCAAGGGCTGGGAAATTACAGATGTGCTTAATGAAACAGAACCCCTTGTTTATGTTTCTAATGTGCTGCTGGAGCAAACTGGCTCCCAAATAAAAATACTTAAAACTACGATTAGGATTTATTTACATAATTACTGCCAGAGAAATTCCTGGAGCGTGCTGAGCAGTGCAGGAGGAGGCTCCTGCTCTCCTTCTGTGCTTGCCCATGTCTCCAGGTTGGTTTGCTCCTGGGGGGGTCTCTCAAAGCTCTTCCCAGCCCAGGGAGCAGGAAGGCTTTTGTTCCCAATGAATCCATCGGTATTGTCTGCATATTTGGGTTATTGGCTGAGGCACAGCCAGATCATCCTGGTGCTGCTGGCTGGAGCAGCATCCCAGAGCTGGCACCTCCTCCTGGGCACAGAACCTGGCAGCACCGAGGGTGGGCTCTGAGCAGCCCCTGCCCTGTGCACTGAGAGCTGAGGTGGCTTTAAGAGCCACTGCCAGCCTGCCATGGTCCACTCCAGCCCCAGGGAGTCCCTGGCCAGCTCTGGGTGGCTCTGAGGACTCTGCTGATTTATTTCTGCTGGAAACGTGCAGCCCAAAGTACAATAGGCCTGGGATGAGCTTGTGCTGATTGAATCCAGCCTGGGGCATGAGAAATCTTCCTCTTAATATTTCAATTGACTTTGGCAAACTCGCCTCCTCCTTGTGTCTCCTAAATCACAGGGTGAATGCTGCTGACAGTAATTCCCACTCCTGTCTGGGCAGTGCCTGCCCTTCCCTGGGCATGGGACCTGTGGGGTTTGCAGACACCTCCTTGCTCCAGCCTCCCATGGAGAGGGACTTCTCCTCAGCTCTCAGGCTTGGGAGATAGGAATGTTCTTTGTGGGGCCCTGCTCCAGTGTGGATGTTCTCCTCTCAGAGGGGTCTGCAGTGACAAACACCTTGCTTAGGGTGGTTGGCTGGGCCCTCTGAGGGGGCTGCATGCTCCAGGTGAGGTCTCAGGGGTGCCAGACCCTTCCCTACCTTTGGAAGTTGTGCTACTGGGCAGCACTTGGGGCTGCCCCTGGATCCCTGGCAGTGCCCAAGGCCAGGCTGGACACGGGGGCTTGGAGCAGCCTGGGACAGTGGGAGGTACCCCTGCCATGGAGGGGTGGCACTGGATGGGCTTTGGGGTCCTCTGCAAACCAAACACTCCGTGATGCTGTAACCTGTTACCTGCAGGCCAGTGCAGAGCCCTGTGCTCTCTGTAATTATTACCAAGGCTGAAATCTGCAGGCTGAGTGCTGGGAAATCCTGTTTTCCTAAGGCTCCACTGCTCTGGCTCCCCTCACTCCTCTCCAGCAGCCAGAGGCAGCAGCTGCTTTGCTGTTTGTTCCTTCAGCTCCTGCCTCAGACCCCGGCTCTGAGCTCAGCCCACCCCCTCACACCCACCCGCAGCCTGGGCTGCTGCTCCAGCCCCTCCTCCAGGCCAGCCTTTGCTCCACTCCATGAAACAAAGGCAGATAACCACAGTGACCCTCTCTTCTCCCGTTTTGGTGGCAGGGAGAAGATGCCATTCCACCATGTGACAGCTGGCTTGTTGTACAAGGGCAATTACCTGAACCGCTCGCTCTCGGCCGGCAGCGACAGCGAGCAGCTGGCCAACATCTCCGTGGAGGAGCTGGATGGTGAGTGCTGCTGGGGCTGGGGCGTGGGCAGGGCTCCCCTGCACCTTCTCCCTGGTGCAAGAAGGCAGGTGGGAAGTGGGATGGCTCAGCAGATCAGGGACACAGAGAACGTCCCTGACCAAAGCTGTGTTGGGAGCTATGAAGTGATTTTAGTCTTAGCTTTTGTCCTTCTGCAGCTTTTTGAAATATTAAGCCTGCATTTTAGGTGTAAAATGAGAAAATTTAGGGTCATATTGCCCCAAAGGTGTCTTTAGCCTTCCCTGGGACCCTGCAGAGCTGAGTCTGTTCTTCCCACCAAGTCTCATTTGCTTTGAGGCCTTCCCAAAGGGAGGTTCCTCTCCATGTCTCAGTGTAAGAAGATGCATGGAGGTGGCTTGTGGCTTAAAAAGATGGAAAGAGCTTTAAAATTCCATTTTCCAGATCAGTGGTAGGGAGCACAGAGCAGCCTTAGTCTGGCACGGGCCATCAGGAAGGTTGTCCACATGTGCTGCCTGGAGGATCCCATCATTTCCCCTTGGAAGCTGCTGCTGTTAATCCTCTCTGCCCTGGCCTGGGATGTGTGGCCACGTAGAGGTTCAGGTTCCCATCTGGTTCAGGGGGGAAGGTCTCTTTTGTAGAGGATTTGTGGCTCACCAGGGTCATTTCTGAGTTAAATAATTAGAGTTAATGTTGTTGAGTATTGTGGAATGAATTGGAGCTCTTGGTTTGCTCTCCAGTGGACACTTGGTACAAGCCACGGTCACAATCAGGGGCCTCCATGGAGAACTTTTTGAGGGAAGGATCAAGGGAAGGGTGCAAAGTGGAACTGGTCCTTCCAGGACAGCCTAGAAGCATTTTGGAGAAACAGGAGGCCAACATTTCTGACCACCCTGCCCCTTTTCTTGTGTGCTTTGATAAATCAAACCTTCATTTCCCAGCCTTTCCACCTCAGAGCCCTTGGATTTGTGAGCTTTACATGAGTTTAGCTCAGGTACCAACAGTGTTTGCCCAGTGAGGGTGTGAGGACCCAGCTCAGGTAAGAGACAACCTGAAAAACCACTTCAGTGCAGCTTAGCTCAGACCCAGGAACCCCAGCACTGCCAAGGCCACATTCTGGGCTCTTCTCCTGGAGCTTGGCTTGCAGGTTTGAGTTCAGCTGAACTGAGCTGGCTCAACTTCTCCTCACCCCAAAGATGCCAAGAGCATGGCCAGGCACAGCTTTGCCCTGTCCCTTTGTGGGGTCAGGGGGCTGCTAAGCACCCCGAGGTGAGAGGAGCTCCTGCAGCTCACTCCAAGCACAAACAAGGATTTTCTGTTAGTCCTGCCCCCATTAAAGCAGGGCTGCTGGAATTGCCTGTTAGATTTGCAGAGACCTGTCAGGAGCGGCTTCAAGGGGCCCCGGGGCTGGAAGCCCTTCCCAGGGCACGGGGGATGCTCGTCCCTGCTCTGCTTCCCCCGTCCTGTCCGCATGGAAACTGGGCTGGGTCAGGGAAGGGAACCGGGCTGGAATGGGTCAGGGAAGGGAACCCGGCCTCAATCCTTGCCCTGCTGTCCCGATGCCGATGCCTGTGCCGATGCCGATGCCGATCCCGAGCGGATCCGGGAGCCCTCGGGCACGGCTTTGTCCGCAGGAGCTGCGGGAGGAGCTGGAGCCCAGCCCCGCCTGCCGCGGGAGAATCCGCGCTCCAGAGCTGCGGATCGCCGCCGTTAATTAACGGCAAACGAGGGAAATGAGGTATGGAGGAGCCGAGTTTGGAGAAGAAGCAGCCGAGAGCTGCTAATTCGAGTCCCACTGAAGCGGCCGTGCCGAGAGCGCAGCGGGATCGTTGTCTCCTCTCACCCCGGGAGCTTGGACAGAGCTCTTCACCTCAGCACCCGTTTATTCCCTGCCTGTCAAGCACGGGCTCGAATCAAGGTCCATTCTTTTCCTGGCAGCCTGGGCTCTATACCCCTCTTTGTGCCTTTGCCGTGAAGATGTCCCCAGCTCTGGGACAGCACACCGAGCTCCACCTCAGGTCATCTTCTTCCACCTGCAAACACAGCAGTGGCACCAGATCGATTCGTGTCTGAGAAGCCAGGGCAGCAGAAGAAGCTGGAGATGCTTCTCCATGTGCCAGCAGTGTTCAGCCTCTGGAATTTTATTTAAAATGAAGTCAGCAGTCTCCATCTCCCTGTGTTTTGTCTCTAATACCAGATCAGTGCCTGACTGTGCTGGTAATTGGGGAAGGTTCACTGCCCAAACCCCAAACAGAATTAATCTTTCTGCCTTTAAGCATAAACTGTCTGAGGATGAGTAACAAAATGTTCTTCCTTGAGAAGTTAATGTCAGGCTATTGGAGCTCTGTGGATGGATCAAGCTGTGAGAGCTCGATGCCAATAACAGATTTGCATTTCATCTTCCAGGCTGGGGAAGAGATGCCAAAATTCTCCTTGGTTTCTTTTTCAATGAGATTTTGGTCCTGAGGGAGTTCCAGCCTATTGAGAAATTCCAGTCACACAGATTAAATTATGATAGGTTTGGAGCTGGAGGAGTCACTGGGAATTTTCTATAACGTTCCTCTGCACTCAAGGCTCCAACAAGTGCCTGATCTGTTGGGTTCTTTCCAGCAGATTTCTTTTTTTTCTTCTGTGTCTGGCTTTGCGTGTGTCAGCACTGTTCACTTGGGAAGGGTTTCTGGGATCCTGCAGGGGCACAGAGCTGCGGCCTGACCCCACTCCCAGCTCATCCTACAGGGAACAACCAGGAGTTCTCCCTGTTTCAGCTGCAGCTGGGGGCTGGAGGAGAATAGGGAGATCAGGAGATGGAAATGAGCTCTGATTTTGAGTGATGTAAGGGGGAAGAGCCCAGGGCATGGGGTGAACGCTCAGAGTGCTGCTCTGCCTCTTCTCTGAGAGGTTATTCTCCAAATGAATATTCAGAATCCCAGAATCCCAGAATGGTTTGGGTTGGAAGGGACCTCAAAGCCCATCCAGTGCCATCCCTACCATGGCAGGGACACCTCCCACTGTCCCAGGCTGCTCCAAGCCCCAGTGTCCAGCCTGGCCTTGGGCACTGCCAGGGATCCAGGGGCAGCCCCAGCTGCTCTGGGCACCCTGTGCCAGGGCCTGCCCACCCTCCCAGGGAACAATTCCTTCCCAATATTCCATCCATCCCTGCCCTCTGGCAGTGGGAGCCATTCCCTGTGTCCTGTCCCTCCATCCCTGGTCCCCAGTCCCTCTGCAGCTCTCCTGGAGCCCCTACAGGTCCTGGAAGGAGCTCTGAGCTCTCCCTGGAGCCTTCTCCAAGTGAACAATCCCAAATTTCTCAGTCTGTCTCCATAGGGGAGGAGCTCCAGTCCCTTTATCAACTTCATGTCTCCTCTGGCCTTGCTCCAACAATTCCCTGTCCTCCTCATGCTGGAGACACCAGAACTGTGTCCAGTTTCCCGGGAGAGGCCTCAGCAGAGCACAGGAAGTTTTTCCCTGCGAAACTTTCCTGACCTGCAGCAGCCATCTGCCAGCGTGGTTCTTTCCATGCTGCTGGAGCAGGGGGAGGCTGGGCAGGAGGAGTCACTCTGCTCATGGGTGTCCATTCCCAGCAGCAGCATTTGCTGTTTGTGGGGCTGGGGTGAGCTATGAGAGTGTTTGGGAGCTGTCACAAACTTGCCCAGAGCTAAATCAGGAGATCCTTAACTTGGTAACTCTGGCTAAATAACAGAGCTGGAAGTGGCAGGGCCAAGGGGCTCAAGGGCTGGTGGGGCTGCAGCCCCAGGAGCAGGGCTGGGGACACTCTGGGGTCACACACCCCAGGTAAAATGGCCCAACATCACCAACACAGCTGTACCATCCTAACTGCCTCTGAAAGCCAGCCCAGGTCTGGAAGTGGCACCATAACCTGGCTCTGAGGGACTGGAGGGGTCTGGGGTGGATGTTACTGCCATGTGCTTGGAGGTTTCTATGCATGAAATAATAAATTCAGGCTGGGAGGGGCTGTTTTACACAGGTTTTCTGGCTCTTGTTGGTTGACATGAAATCATTGCACAGTTTGTGCAGACTCTGAGCTTTCCACGTCCCTTTCAAGGCAGCTCCTGTCCTCACGTTCTGAACCATCAGGAGTATTTTTAATAAAAAATGCTGGATGGAAATAATCATGTCGAGCTTGAGTCATCCACCTCCACAGGCACTATCTAAAGGGTATTGTCAGGAGGGAAAAACATTTCCAGAGTGGGAATGTGACAAATCTCACCTGAAGGGAGGCACATGCATGATAAGCAGGCTTGGGGGAGATGCAAGTGGGGCCTTGCAGAGAAACCCAAATGTGAAGCACGGCAGCAGCATTTGTCCAGGCAGACATCCCGATAAATCCTTACCTGAGCCAGGTTCCTTTGGAATCAGCAGGAGGAAGTGTTGCTGCAGGGCAGTGCTGGCATCTGGTGCCTCACCCACGGAACTCCTGCCTCAGGTGGGGCTGGGGTGTCTGTAGGGTTTTTTCTCGACTGGGGGGAGATTTTTGGGCTTCATACAGAATTCACAGAATCACTGGGTTGGAAGAGACCTTCAAGATCATGGAGTCCAACCCAACCCCAACACCTCAACTAAACCCTGGCACCCAGTGCCACATCCAGGCTTTGTTAAACACACCCAGGGATGGTGACTCCACCACCTCCCCGGGCAGCCATTCCTGAACTTCATCACCCTTTCTGTGAAAAACTTTCTCCTAATATCCAACCTGTGTTTCCCTTGGTGCAGCCTGAGACTGTGTGCTCTGCTTCTGTCAGTGCTGCCTGGAGACAGAGCCCAGCCCCAGCTGAGCACAGGCACCTTTCAGGAGCTGACAAGGTCACAGTACAGCCCCTAAGATTGTCCTCCAGGGTGGCTGTGCCTGGTTGACCTGGAGGTGTGAGCAGAGCAGGCCAGGGAAAGAGGCTGCAGGAGCTTGGGATGCAGGGGAACACAGGGCAGGAATCCCTCACCAGGAGACTTTTCCATCTTTATGGATTGCAAACCACAGCAAGTGCCTGATTTCTGCTTCTTCTTTCCAGCACCTCCCCTCTGTCAGCAGATCTCAGCTGGGCTCTCTTTCCTGGGTGGAGAAGACCTCCCTGAGCAGCTCCTGAGTCACTGGAAGCAGCTCGTGAGGGAATTTAGGGGTCCTGGCTGAGTGCTGCTCCACATGGAGTGGGGTCAGCAGCTGTCTCCTGCTGGCCAGTAACCCAGGCAGGGCCAAGGGGCTCAAGGGCTGGTGGGGCTGCAGCCCCACGAGCAGGGCTGGGGACATTCTGGGGACATTCTGGGGACATTCTGGGTTCACACACCCTGGGTAAAATCACCATCACAGCTGTGCCACCCTCACCCTGCCTCTGAAAGCCAGTCCAGGTCAGGCTGTGCACCGTCCTCTGGTGACACGTCTGGTGACAATCCTCGGGTGTTGGGATTCCTGGCAGGGAGGGGCCGTGTCCTGCAGGGCTCTGTCACCAGCCAGGCTCCTTTGGGGCTGTTATTTGACAAACCCCTGTGAGCCAGGAGGCTGGGGCTGGTCCGGAGCTGGGTCTCTGTGCTGTTACCAGGAGGGCTCGGTGAGGTTCCCTGGCTGTAGGCAGAGCTGCTGTGCCACACCTCCTGTCCCTCTCCAGAGGCCGAGTTTTCCCTGGCACTTTGATCCTGCAGGTGGGCACGGCACAGAAGGGAAAGGGGAAAGGACAGGGAGAGTCCCTCCAGCCTCCCCTGCTGGGATTGACTGGTTATCTTCGGTGTTCCAGGTGGGATCCAGGCAACAGGAGCAGGAATGTGCTCCAGGAGGGAGAGCCAGGGGAGACAGGCATTAGTCAGGGCTGAGTCATGGAGCAGCAACAGGCTGAGCCTGCTGGGCTCCAGGGAGAGGGAAAACACCTGGGAAAGGAAAGGAAAGGAAAGGAAAGGAAAGGAAAGGAAAGGAAAGGAAAGGAAAGGAAAGGAAAGGAAAGGAAAGGAAAGGAAAGGAAAGGAAAGGAAAGGAAAGGGAATTGTCTTGGGATAGGAGATGCTCTGGACATGGATCCCTGCACAGCTCCCCAAGTCTCCGCTCATTGCAAGCCCTGCAAGCATTCATGCAGTGCCTGGGACTGTATAAAGCTCATTTGCTGTTTCCCAGAGCTCTTCCAAGGGAGGTTCATCCCCAGTGCTGCTGCTGTGAGGCCACGGCTGGAAATGGAATTATTTCTGCCTGCTATTGAGCTGTGATGGGGTTTCGTGTCCCTGAATATCAAACTGTGCCAGCACCATGCCCAGGCTGCTGGGGACAGGAGCAGCTCTGTCTCTCCCTTCTGCTGAGCTCCTTCTGCCAATTTTCCAGCTACAGCTTGGAATTCCAGAGTGGATTTCCTTGGACCTTGGGAGTTCCAGGTATGGAGCAGCCTCCCTAAAGAAATGATAAAATCTGGTGCAGTGTAAATGCTCTGAGCATCACAGAATCCTAGAAAGGTTTGGAGGAAAAGGAAAGGAGTGGGAGTGACCTCAAAGCCCATCCAGTGCCACCCCTGCCATGGGGTGGCACTGTCTTCCACTGTCCCAGGCTGCTCCAAACTCTGTCCAGCCTGGCCTTGGGCACTGCCAGGGATTCAGGGGCAGCCCCAGCTGCTCTGGGCACCCTGTGCCAGGGCCTGCCCACCCTCCCAGTGAATTCTGCAGGAGTTCTTGGGTTGCAGGTTTCCATTTACTCCAGACAGTTCCTGGATGGGGATGGGGTGTGTCCCTGTCCCTGGAGCTGTGACAGCTCAGCCCGGAGGAGGCTGCAGGGATCCCCCAAGGCAGAGGCTTTGGTGTCATTCCCTGTGCTCTGTCCCATCAGGAGTCTCTGGGTGCACTGGCTGAGGGGAGGCCCCTGCCCAGCACAGCTCCATTCTCCTGAGCTCCCTTTGGGAATCCTTCCCTGTGGCAGCAGGGTCCTGTGTGCCACAGACACTCTTCCAGTATCACCAGCCTTCCCCCTCAGCCTCCAGGACAGCTCTTTGTCCCTGGAATTGGCATCACTTCCCTCCCCAGACAGGCAGGGCAGTGTGTGCACACCCAAGGGTGGGAGCACGGGGGTCTGCAGAGGAATCCCAGGTTCTGAGGGTTGGAGCTGCTGCCTTGCCATCGGGACCACTAGAGCTGGGGGATGAGCTCTGAGCACTGGAGCTTCTCAGCAGGAGGGTGGCAGGAAGCTTTGGGTGGGGGGAAGCTCCAGAATAAGAAGTATTTCCATTCTCCTTCACATCCCCAGCCCTGCACAAGGAAGCTGGATTTTGGCAGGTTGATTTTCCAGGGGGACAAACCCAGCCTTGGGAAGGGCTCAGGGGCTCTGCTCCCCCTGTCCCACACCCTCTACCAAGGGGAAATGTGTCACCTGGGCTCCCTGCCCCCAAAATGCAGGAACAGGCACCAGCAGCATCTCCAAGGGAAGAGTCCTTGCAGCAAGAGAGCACAAATAAAATGGAACTGGCTGCCAACAAATTAAAATGACAGGGACACCATCTGGACAACAATTAAAGGGATGGTTTGAGCTCCAGCTATGCTGACACAGTTTGGGAACAGGCTGGTGAGACAGGGAGCTACTGGGGGGATATTCAGATATCCTTGGGCAGGGCTGGAGGACTCCTGGATTACTGTAGTGGAGATGGAGCCTGTTTGAGCTGGAAAGAGATGGATTTGGGAAGAGGGATCCAAACCGTGCCTCGATGCAGCTCCTTTTGGGCCTGCTGTGGGTGTCTCACAGCAGAGGTGCTGCTGAGGCTTTGGTGCTCCCTGGCATTCCATGGATCCTGCTAGGCTGATGCTCCTGTGGCTGGGAACTTGCTGTGTCCCCTCTGGCCATGGGAATGGAGCAAATCCACATCAGGAGCTAAACTGCCCTAAAAGGCATTTCAATCTGGCTGTGACACTTTTATCCAATTTTTAATAGGGACTTTTAATTTTTGATGCAAGCTCCTGGGCTGGATCATTAATTTTACAAGTTCTTCAGTCTCTGTGTTAAACCTGGGTTTAGCAAGTCCCTGCTATTCCAGGAAGTGTTCCTGGATGCACCCAAGGGTCTCATCCTCACCTGCTGCCTTATTGCTCTGCTGAGCTGCTCCCCAGGCAGCGCCACTGCCTGGGACAGGGCTCCTGCAGCCCAGAGCTGTTACATTCCCTGGACGTTCCCTGGACATTCCCTGGTGGCTGAAAGCCTCTGTGTCCCCCATTTTCCAGGAGGGGAAGAGCTGTGGATTCAGGGAGGTGTTGGTGTGTTGGGCACACCCAGCCAGGTCCAAAACACATCATTCCTGCTGGTCCAGCTCCCAAGGATCCTTTAGGATCGGGTCAGTCTGTCCAGAGCACCTTTCCCTGGCAAAGGGAGGCATCAGTTCCTGCCCGAGGCTTTTGGGGCTGGGCAGGGCTGGCAGTGCCACAGGAACAGATTTGGGACATCCCTCCCACCCCATAAAGGGCCTCTCCTTGGGATCAGGAGGGGGCAATTCCCACAGTTCCAGGTGGGAATTATCCCAGCCATCCTGGCCACAGGAGTGAGGCACTGGAGAGACCTAAGTGCTGCAGAAGCCACAGCAGCTCTGGGGACTCAAGCAGTTGGTTCCCAACTGAAAATCCCTCTGAAAAGCCATTTCTTCCCATTTAATTGCACAGGCAGAGGCACAAACCTGGCCTTTTCCCTGGATTTAAGCTGCCTTAGGCATCCCTTGGTGGAACTGAGTGCTGAGCAAATGGTTCACTCTTTATTTCAGTTCCTGGGGCCTGTCACAGTGCTGGGCTCAGGAGCTCAGGGAGGCTGGGACAAGAGCTGGCCAAGCTGCCAGTGGAGGAGCTGGCACAGGGAGGGCTCTGGGGGATCCCAGCAGGGCAGCCGTGGTGCAGAGCCCAGAGCAGGATGGACACGAGGGCCCCGTGGGGCTGCCAAGCTCTGCCCACTCAGACGGGGTCTCAGAGCTGGCCTTTGCAGATCCATCTTTACCCTGATTCAGAATCCTGCAGGGCCTGGAAATGGTCCTGGTGCTCTGCCTGCCAGGCTGGTGGGGCAGTGCAGTGCCAGGTGTCCCTGGGGCTTTGGGGACAGGCTGGGATTTCAGCCAGGAGGTGACAGTCACTTCAGCACACTAGCTGTAATCTCTGTATTCTCAGCAGAATACTGAGAGCAGACTCCTCCCCAAGGCAGAAACCCCTGCAAAACCCCACTGAGTCTGCACAGGGAGCGTTCAGAAATAGGTTTTCCCCTGAAATAGAGAGGTTCAGGGGTTGGGTGTACACTGGAGAAGCAGAAGGACAGATCCCTGCTCATCCTTCACTGAGATGTTTTGGCTGTCACTGATGTCTCTGTGCCTCAGTTTACTGGGATTTGGGAAGGGGGAGAAGGTTCCACAGCCTTGTGAGCTGCCAAAGCCTCTTTGTGGCTCCTGCTCCCCACGAGCAGTGGCTTTGCCTGGACTCTCCAGTGCCCCTGTCCCTGCAGTTCCTGCTGGTGACACGGGGGTCGCACAAGGTCCTGGCACAGTGCTGCTGCGGCAGTGGCAGGGACAGAAACCCAGGGACAGAGAGGGTCTCACCTGGTGACTTTGCAGGGCTTTTTCCAGATGCCACTCGAGCAGAGCCTTTGGAATCAGCACCAGGTGTCCAGGTCGGTGCTTCTGGTCTGGCGTGGGGACATGGCCCATGGCACTGCAGGATCCCAGCCCTGCTGCTCCAGGGAACATCCATCACCCCCAGGTCTCTGCTGAGGACACTGCAGACTTGTCCCCATGTCCCCATGGGCCACAAAGTGCCTTTCCTGTCCTGAGGCCAGGGCCAGGGCCCTGGCACAGCGATTAGGGTGTGAAGCCAGCAGAGGGATGTCAGCATACCGGGAATTAAACCCGGTTGTCCTCTCCCTCTGGCTGGAATCCTGTGTTTGCCAGCTCCCCTTGTCCATCCTGAGACAGCTCAGCCTCAGCTCAGAGGGGAAGAAGTGCCAAGGCTGGGTTCATGAGCTGGATTGTGCAAGGATGCTCCCTCAGGATCTGCACCGCATGTTCCCAAGGTCAGAAGGCACGAGAGGAGGGGAGGAACAGGGGAGCTCTGCCCCAGGGGGATGGGGCAGGACGGGTGGGAGGGAGCAGAGGGCAGAGGGTTCGGAGCTGGGGAGAGCTGAGAGGAGCAGCTGCCTCCAGCCTTGGATATGCTGTTCCCAGAGCCGTGTCCAGCTGTCCCTGGACCCCACAGCCTGCAGGCAGACGGGTCCAGGGGCCTGGGGACAGAGCAGGAGCCCAGCAGGCAGTGCTGCTCTCCCAGCTCTCATCTCCTGCAGATCTGCAGGAGCCCTTGGAAGTCCAGCCTTGAACACCCATCCATGGGGTGCCCCTCTGCCAGGGACCGTGGTGCTGCCAGGGCTGGGCAAGGCTGCAGGGCCTCCACAGGGCTGTGAGGGACAAGGATGCTCTGGGAACGGGGGCAGGAAGGGGAGAGCTGAGCCCCCTCTGCTTCCTGATCTGACTCTGGATACCAGGAATGCCCAGGAGCAGAGGGAGTGTCCAGGGTCACGGGGAATGTCCAAGGGCACAGGGAGTGCCCAGGAGCACTGGGAATGCCCAGGGGCACGGGGAGTGTCCAGGGGCACAAGGAATGTTCAGGGGCACAGGGAGTGTCCAGGGGCACAGGGAATGTCCAGGGGCATAGGAGTGTCCAGGAGCACAATGTCCAGGGACACAGGGAGTGTCCAGAGGCACAGGGAATGTTCAAGGACACAGGGAGTGTCCAGGGGCACAAGGAATGTTAAGGGTCACAGGGAATGTTCAGGGACACAGGGAGTGCCCAGGGACACAGGGAATGTTCAGGGACACAGGGAGTGTCCAGGGGCACAAGGAATGTTAAGGGTCACAGGGAATGTTCAGGGACACAGGGAGTGTCCAGAGGCACAGGTAATGTTCAGGGACACAGGGAATGTTTAGGGACACAGGGAATGTCCAGGGACACAGGGAGTGTCCAGAGGCACAGGTAATGTTCAGGGACACAGGGAATGTTTAGGGACACAGGGAATGTCCAGGGGCACAAGGAATGTCCAGGGGCACAAGGAATGTTCAGGGGCACAGGGAATGTTTAGGGACACAGACAATGTCCAGGGGCACAAGGAATGTTCAGGGGCACAGGGAATGTCCAGGGGCACAGGGAGTGTCCAGGGGCACAAGGAATGTTCAGGGGCACAGGGAATATTCAGGGACACAGGGAATGTTCAGGGACACAGGGAGTGTCCAGGGGCACAGGGAATGTTCAGGGGCACAGGGAGTGTCCAGGGGCACAGGGAGAGCAGCAGAGCTCTCGGGGCCAGGCAGGAGCTGCAGTTTTGGAACACTCTGGGAGCCCTCAGTGCCAGCACAGCCACTGCAGGGTGAGAGCACTGCAGCTCCTAGGGCTGGTGCCAGCCTGGCTCAGGTTGCTCACTCTCCAAATGAAATGAGTTAAAGCTGAGCCGTGGTTTTGGCAGGCTGAGCTCAGCCCAAGGTCCTGCCCTCCCTCCTGGCTGGGATGCTGGGCAGGGAGAGCTCGCCAGGGGCTCTCTGGGGCACCCTGGGCCTTGCTCCAGGTGGGGTTTGGGGCATGAGCTGAGCCAGGACCCCTCTGTCTGCCTTGGTCTCCTGTTCACCCCACTCTGAAGGGCTCTTGTGGCCTGGACCCTGCTGGGAAGGACAGTGTCAGTGTTGGGGCAGCAGCAGGACCCTCATGAGCATCACAGGAAGCAACACTCAGAATGACAGGACAGGAGATCATGGAGCTCAGTGCCCATGTCTGCAGTCCTGGCACATTCACCAGTGGGGAAAGCAGCTGGGAGCCAAACCTGGCTGGAATTGGGATGGGCTGGACGAGCAGAGAGATGCTCAAGGGTCACAGGCAGCAAGAGCCAAGAAAACGCAAGAAAAAGAGCTCCCAGAAATGTTACATTTGGAATTTTCATTCTTTAGTAGTGCAGAACAGCACAAAGGCTTTCTGAAAATGTCTCCTTTATTTTGATAACAAAAAAGAAGAAGAAAACCCCCAAGCTTTGGTAGTGAATTATATTTGTGTCTCTTGGTCCTGAATGCACATCATTAAGATGTCATTTAGGAAAAGTCTCTCTAAATAAGCCATTAGAACACAAGCCTATTAGAAACATCTGGGATGAGGCAGTATTTTGTATTTTAGGATTATTCTTTTGGGCAATTTCTTTTTAATTTGCGAGGAAACACAAATCTCATTATTTTCCTTTCAACGAAATCTAATCCAGGGCGTGAGATTGTGTGAACAGCTCTGGGCAGGGAGGGCAGGGAGGAGCTCTGGAACCGATGGGAATTGCTGCTACTTCCCGGAGGTACAAAAGCCTTGGAGTAGTTTTGTGCTCAGCAATTCCTCCCGTTGGCACAGGAGGAGGGAACTGTGCTGTGCGAGGACACGAAGGCAATTTCTGCCTTTGAAACGGGAGCTGCGTTTGCCAGTGTCTCTGAGGGATGCAGCCCCAGCACCAGCACCCAGCGCAGCTTGGCACTGCTTTGGAAATTTGATTCCAGCGCTGCAGGAGGGGAAATGAGAACGTAGAGACAGTTGGATGGTCCGTCCTGCTTTGCTCCTGAGGGAAGTGGAAGTGAGACAGGCTGAGGTTCCCTCTCTGAAGGACAGGAGTAGCAATGTCCCTGACAGTACAGATCTGTTTCTCAGGGACTGCAGGGAGAGTTAACAGGCCCAGGACAGGCACTGCCTCCCAGTGCAGCTCTGCAGATAGGGGATTGTGCAGTTTATTGGAGTTTAAAAGTAAATTGATGCCCCTACTTTTTTTCTGTTTTTTTTTTTTTTTTTTTTTTTTTTTTAAATCTGAGCCGAATCAGCACATTTGAATTTTTGCATTTTTCTGCCATGAATCGGAAGCTATGGAGAAAAAAAAAGAATTCTCATTCTGTTCCAAAACAAAGTGTTTCATTTTGAGTCTGAGCTTTTTCATTCAGTTCTGCCCTGAAGGTGTGGCAAACGTGCAGATTTTGGCTGGCCAGGTCCCAGCTTCCACAGAAAGAGCAAATCCAAGCATTTCCTTGCAGCCTGGACATGGGGCTGGGGCTGGGAGCTGATGAGGTGTCTGGAGAGGCTGGGTCTGCTTTGGGGAAAGCTCTGCAGGACACACGTTGCCTCAGGATGGTTCTTTCCCAGCCAAGCCAAGGGCACAGGAGCAGGGCCAGGGATGCGCAGGGCTGTGCAGGATCCCTCCCATCCTGGCAAAGGAGCCCCAGGAGTGGGGTCACACCTGAGCCACCCCTGTGCCCTCAGGGTCCTGCCCGAGCACTTTCACTGCTCCCTGAGGAGCTCCCAGGAGCCAGCCCAGGCTCTGGCCAAGCCCAGGCATGGCCATCCCGCCCCAGCAGTGAAAATACCCAGGGTTTGGGTTGGCTGGGCTGCAGGAGGGACCTTCCCACCCCTTTCTGGGAAGGGGCTGAGGGAACTGATGGCTTCTTCAGGGTTCATTCCAGCTCATTTCTACACAGCTTTCCTTTGCTGGATTCCCCATCCTCCCTTTTGTCTGGCTCTCACTTTTCACAAGAAGAGGCTGGAATGTATGAGCTGAGGAAATGGCAGCAAGACAAATCAAGAGTCTGGTAAAATCCAGGGCTCTGGAGGGGGAGTCTGGCTTCTCCTCAGGTTCCCTGCTGTCCTGCACTGGGTCTGGCGTTTCCAATCTGCTTTTTTCCCTCCTTGGATAAGATGTGCTTTGATTTCTGCAGCTCCCATCAACGAGAGTAAGGCTGAGTTGTCCCTCCAGGCCTGGCAGAAGGAGATGGGATCAGACAGCAGCTCACACTTCAGGAGCTGCTGCTCAGCAGCTCCTGGGGGTTTGGAGAGGAGTTTTTTAATGATGGAAGGGTTCATTTTATTTCCCCCGTAAGAGAGCAGCGGGCCAGGGCTCTTGGCTGGGTGACACCTGGGTGTCATCTGGTGCCACCCGAGCCCGAGGGACGCCTCGTGGTCATTGCTGTGGGGAAGGGCTGACTCCTTGTGCTCTGGGGTTTTCTCTGCTGAGGTCTGTCTGCAATAACAGAGAGCTGAAGCTGCTGCTTTCAGGTGTTTAATGTGATTATTTCACCTTCTCAGCCATAAATTGGGGCTGGACTCACTCTGTGGCAGATGAAAGCTCTCCTGATGATGTGTTGAGCACGCCTGTTTCTCCATCCCAGCAGTACTTGAAGCCAAACTCCAATCCCTGGAGTTCCTGTGCATGGAGAAGCTGCCCATGGGATGTTTCTCAGGAGGAGCAGGGTTGGTGTCTTTGCTCAGCCAAGGGAAGAGCTGAGCTTGGGGAGGGCCTCAGTGTCTCCCAAGGAAAATGTGCAGAATTTCACAAATGAGAAATCCTGATGGCAGTGATGGAGGCAGGGAAATTCCCATCGATGGAGCTGGGCTGTCACTGAAGGAGTCAGATAACTGCTGATGTCCTTAGAGTCTATTTCTCATTCTAATAGAAACCTTTTAGGGATCAGCTCCTAGAGAAAGTTTCACCCTCCTGAGTGCTGGAAGATTGGATGTCACATCCCATCTTGGGGGTTTCTGGGGTGCAGCTGCCCATGAGCACAGCTCATTCTGCCACCCTTCCTCTGCTGGCTGAGAAGGTCTCAGCCCCAGGTGACACAGGCCCAGTGCCATCCCAGTTTGTCACACACTGGAGTGGGCCTGGCTGTGAGAGGGGCTGGCCCCGGGCTGGGCTGGGTGTTTGGGCTGGGAATCAGTGCTGGAACAGAGAGAGGCTCTTTTGAACCTCGGCCCTTTGGGTAATTAGCAGTATGGTAATTGATGTGCTTCATTAGTAATCAACTTTCTGCATTCCCTTACCTCTCCCAGCTCCTGCTCCTGAGGCCTGGAGGCTTTGATGGGGTGAGAGCAGCACAAATTAAAAGAACGGGCTGAAAAGGGAGGCTCTGAGGCAGGAGGGCCACAAACCCCTCTGCGTTTGTCTATCACAGATCAAACAAAGGGGTTTGGTGCTGCTTGGGCATTTCCCTCCCACCCTTTCAGGGAGGCACCTCCTTCCCCTCCATCAGCCCCAGCTCTGCTCTGGCTGGTGGCTGCTCAGGAGCAGCTGGGATAATCCCTGCCCCAGGGAGGAGACAAACTGTTGTGGCACTGGCCAGAGTTCCTAACCCAGAGTGCTCCTTGAGCCTTCCCTAACAGTAAGAGCCTGAATGAGAGATGGGACTCCAGGTGGCTCTTCAAAATGCAGTTTATTGTATGCAAAATGCAGTTTATTGTATGCAAAATGCAGTTTATTGTATACAAAATGCAGTTTATTGTATCCAAGGTGTTACAGCAGTCCAGGGTCGTGGGTGACAGTGCCTGCACCTTCAGCTGTCAGCTCCAGCTGCAGACAAGCCTGAAGACCCTTTAGTTTTGGTTACATTGCATTATGTACTTTTCTTTGCTGAGCATCTTAATACAGAAGAACCAATCTATACCTTAACTTTTACCTATAGCCTATCATAACTACTGTTATTACCATATTCATGTTACTATTTTCCAATCACTAAAAATTTGTACGTTACAGTTTAAGGTAGAAGTTGTTTTTCAGTTTTCTTGCAGTGGAAAATTCTGAAAGCCTTTTTGAAAACCTGAAAAACCTTCCTGAAAGTCTGAAAACCTTTTTGAAAACCTAGAACCTTTTTTCTACTTGCAACAATGGCAGACTTGTTTGCCTGCGGAATCTTTTTGCTTGGTAAAAACATCTGTTTGAGCTGGGTTTATCCTTTCCTTTAAGCCATAAAACCTCTTTCCAACTAACATACCCTTTGTCTTCTTAGTTATCCAGTAAGACTGGCTCAGCAATTCTTTTCTTCTGTATCAAAACTTGCTTCCATCTCTATTTCACTCTCAGGTTCTGCACTCAGAGATCTTTCTGCCAAGCACACCTATCTGTGAGACTTTCTTGTCAAACTTTCATCCTTCCCAACACCTAACCCCTGATTGCTGCTGCCCAGGGGACAGCTGGGCATCCCAAAGGGTGACAAGGGGGACAACCAGCGCCTGAGCAGCTCCTCACAGCAGCTACTGAGGAGCCTGGGCTCCAGCTGGAGTCGGGAGCTCCGTGGGATAGCCCTGGGTAACTCTGGACAGCTGTGAGAAGCTTCCTGGATGTCAGCTCAGGGATGTGTGTAGGAATCTTCGAGCCATAAATACTTGGTGAGGGCTGCAGTGACTTTTTTAATTTGAGTGGGGAGAGCAGAATGTGGCAGCCAGAAAAAAAACCCATGATACAAAAATAGTAATGGCCCTTTTGGGAAGAGGAAATGATATTCCACTAAAAACATCAATCCCAATTAAATGGGAGCATTTAAAGCAAGGAATTACTAATTACCTAGATATGGATGAGACAAACATGGCAAACAGATTTATTGGGGAACTTTGAGCTCTGTACATATGTCCACGGTGATGTATTTTCTTGCCACAGGCTCAGAATTGTCTGGACTGCGTAAATATTGTGGTTGATGGCTGTAAAGATTTCCAATGGATCAGGCTGGGAAGAGTCATTTGGTCAACCACCGTTACCAGAGCTGGGGAATTTCATTAATGGGCACTTGGGGGCATGGCCAGGCCCATCCTCACCCTTGTTTTAATTAACCCTTGTTTTAATTAACCTTTGTTTTGAATAACCTCTGGCACATGAAGGGAACCTCTGCCACCCCCCCTTGGCCTGGTGACCTCGTGTGACTCTGGTGGAGCAAAACACATTTCCAGGCAGGTTTACTTGTTAGAATGGTGCAAGAGGGGCAAGATGTTAATTTTTAAATATTAAAGTATTGATTTGCCAGCCGGAATGTGGGAAGTGGCTCCTGCCTCGTGTGGAAGGTGATGGGGATGTCCCTGTGCTCACCCTGCATGTGGTGGGCACATACCATGGTGACCTTCCCTCTGCCTCCTCTCCAAACATGGATTTTCAACACTTTTCCACATCTTCACATCTCTTCTGTTTTGACATTAATAAGAATAGCAAAGAGTTCAGAGAAAGTAGTTTTGGCATCTACTGTATTTAATTTGCTCCAACTTTCATGTGGAGTTTAATTTAGACTGATGATACAGGCAGTTTTATGAGTATAAAACTCCATTAATTACAGATCCTGTCTTAATTATAAATGGCTCTGTTTTAAAGGAAGTTTTACAACCAAAATTAAGACTTGGAGCAGTTCAATCAATACAAACATCAATTAGACCTGACTTTGTACTCCAATTAATTTATAAAGCTTCCCAATGAAGTGTGAGAAGCGTGGCACTTTGTGCTCCTGGCTCTGCCCTCCCTGGGCACCAGGAGGTCCCTGTTGTTCCCTTGGAGCCTCCTCAACTCAGCGTGGCTGGAATAACAACCTTCCTATAGGGCTGGATGTGCCCAAAGGAACCAGCAGAGCTCGTGGTTAAAGTGGCCCAGCCTAGAACAAAGGGGAAGTAGATTTGTTCCCTTGGCTGTGGCCCAGCAAAGGCTGAGATTCCCAGGTGGAAAACTGTCCCACCAGGCCCCTGCTGCCCTGGGGAGCTCTGGGACACCCCAGGGTGGGACACTTGTCACAAAGATCACAAAATTCCAGCATGGGTTGGGTTGGAAGGGCTTTAAAGCCCCTCCAGTGCCACCCCTGCCGTGGCAGGGACACCTCCCACTGTCCCAGGCTGCTCCCAGCCCCAGTGTCCAGCCTGGCCTTGGGCACTGCCAGGGATCCAGGGGCAGCCCCAGCTTCCCAGGAACGCTCCCCCAGGTGTGGATGCCACGGGCAAGGGCTTGGGAAGAGTTCAACCTTTGGGGCAGGATTTAGGGAGGCCCAGAACTCTCTGTGGGCTTCAGACTGGTCCCAGTTGCCTTCTCTTCCCACCGCTCCTCAGGCAGGGACTCTGCCCATCCAGCTGCTCCCAGAGGGAGCCCAGCCCAGGAAAAGCCAGGAAAACCAACAAGAAACTGTAACCTGAGCATGCAGGAGGTCCTGGAGGAGTGGGAAGGGGATGGAGAGAGGTGTTAGCCCATTTCATTTCAGATTTTGGTGGAACCAGGGTTTTAGTGAAGCCAAGCTCCGGGCTCTGGAGCTGTTTGAAGTTGGGAAAAGGGCAGGCAAACCAAGGCAGCCCCTGCCCCGAATTCCCAGCAGATGTTTGATGTTTGAAACCCTTTCAGCTGAGCCATTTGGGCGGGAGCTAATTCTCCCGAGATATTTTTAGACCATAGGAGCAGCAAAATCTTAGCCCCGAGCAAGATGGTTACAGGGGCTGCCCTGGCTGGTGCTGGGAGACCTGAGGGCTGGGGGCTGCTGGGAATCAGGGAATGAGGGATTTCCAGTGGGATAAAACCACCAGGAATCAGGGAATGAGGGGTTCCCAGAGGCACAGAGCTGCCCTGGCCCTGCAGCTGGCCCCGTATGCACAGTTCCTGTGATTAAGGGTGAATGTTGCTGCAGCTTTTCCATGAGAACAAGGATAGTGAGGAGGGAAAGAGGCAGATCCTGCCAGCTGTGGCTTCTCCCTGTGTTTCTGGAATGGAGCCATTCAGGGAATGGCCAGTTCAGCCCTCACCAGCCCATCTGAGAGCTGGGGGTGCCCAAGGGGGAGGCCCTGGAGGTGCCCAGGCTGCTTCTTCCACCTCCAGGGAGGCTGGTGGGAATAGTTCCCACTGGAGATGGCCGGGCTGGAGGCTGCTGAGCTGGGCTGTGGGGCTGGTTTGGGACTCCAGGAGTTGCCCATGCCCCACCCTGGGCCTTGGCTGGCCATGGAGGGGAGGTCAGAGCCCAGCCCATCCCCCTGGGATCCGTGGAGCAGGGGGGTGCTGGGATGGTGACGTCACTGGAGACTGATGTTGGCTCCCATGGAATGGAGATCCTGGCCTGTCCCACTGAAGCTGTCCCTTCTCAGGGCTGGACATGGGGGTGTGACCCAGCTCCTGGCCTGTGGCACCTGCTCATGGTGAGCTGGGGCAGCTCACCATGGGAGCTTTGCCAGTGGTGCTGAAGTCTGCAGTGTGGGATTTCCACCTCAGGTGTTCCAGGGATTGGGCTGGGTGCCTGGAGGTTTCTTTATTTTCTTCTCTTGCCAATGGCTCAGCAGCAGGGAGAGGTTCTTGTGAAGGTCTGGTGGCAGCTCTGTGTTTCTGGTGGCCATGGAGGGCCCAGCAGTGGCTGGAGGGGCCACATTGGAGGGACAGTGACAAGAAGTTGTGACAGCTCAGCAAAGGCTCCCAGCCTGAGCAGAGCCCAGGATGTGGCAAATCCAGGCTACAGAGTGGGAGAACGGTGTGGAGGAGAACATGGAACAGTTGTTGGCTGTCTGCTCCAAAGCAGAGCTGCAAATGTCAGATGGAGCTGGAGGAGGTGTTCAGGAGAGGAGAAAGTGGAGCAGCACTGCTGGCGTGGGTAATCCATGGGACTCCTTCCTGCAGGGGAAACTGAAGTAAATGTGATCCTGACAGGGAATGGGAGCATTTGTGGGGGTCTTGGGGCTGTTAGAAGAAGGGGCCTTGAGGGTGGATCAGATCTTCCCTGACCTGGTGCTGCCCTTCCCAGGAGCCAGAACTGCTCTGGAGCTGCAGAGCTGCAGCTGTCCCTGGGCCAGGCTGAGCATTCCAGGTGCCCCCAGTGCCCTTCCTTGGGAAGGGATGGAGCCAGCTGGACTTCCCAGTGCCAGAGGGCGCGGATAGGTGGGATATTGGGAAGGGATTGTTCCCTGGGAGGGTGGGCAGGCCCTGGCACAGGGTGCCCAGAGCAGCTGGGGCTGCCCCTGGATCCCTGGCAGTGCCCAAGGCCAGGCTGGACACTGGGGCTTGGAGCAGCCTGGGACAGTGGGAGGTGTCCCTGCCATGGCAGGGGTGGCACTGGGTGATCCCTGATTCCATGGACACTGTCCTAGTGAGCTTCATCCAGGCACAGGGAATGTGTGACTTTGAGGGCACTCCCAGCCCCTTGCTGGGACCTGGGATGGAGTGGATGGGAAGGGATGGATGATGTGCTGCAGCAATAAACTCCTCCTGGGATTCCTGGGGCTGTCCTGTGCAGGGCTGGGAGCTGGACTTGGATGGTCCCTGTGGGTTCCTTCCAGCTCAGGAAGCCCTGTTTCCATGAAACTGGATGGGCTGTTAGGGACTTTTCCTCCTGTTTTGCTCTTCTGTGCTGTTACTAAAATACCCTTGGAGAGAATATCAGGTGGAGATGAGGAACAAGGAGCTACTTTTATCCTTCCCCCATGCCCTGGATGGCCTGGGGAGGTCCTGGAGCAAATCCTCCATGTCCAGGATCCCTCCTGGGTCTGCAGTCCCTCTCCACAGGCAGCTGGCACAGGGATACAGCCTGTGGAAGGAGCACACCTGGGATTTCCCTGCTCCTCGTTATTCCTTGGCCACTGTGGAGTCCCCTGGAGCTCTTGGTAACCTGCAGAACTCACAGCAGCTTTTCCTGAGCACTGGAGGTGTTGTTTCAGTGTCTCCAGGATAACAGGCAGGTTCTGTCCAGCACAGCAGGATCAGCTGAGAGGGATGTGGGAGCCTCTGGATGCAGCAGCTGCTTCCCAGCTTGGGATAAGCCAGCAGCAGTTTCTGCTTTGAGGGAGAAGCTGCTTCCATGGAGAGGAGTGGGAAAGTAACAGAAGCTTTGGGTTTTCCTCCTGAACTGACTTAGGAACTTTGCTCCCTTCTCACTGCTTCCTTAGGGAGACAATCCCCCCTCTCTCCTGAGATGTTTTCATAGCAAACTTCCAAATTCAGGTGTTGGACCAGGATCCCCCTCCCAGGGAGGGCAGTTGTGCACCCCTGAAAGAGCCCCAGCAGGCACCAGTTCTGTGAGAAAGGGATTGGTGCTGGATTCTTTCCCTTCCTGCAGTTGCCTCCTTGGTGCTGCAAATCCAGACCAGGGCCAGGTTTCCTTGGAATTGAATTATGTATTTAATGGCCAGGCTGCCAAGAGCAGTCATGTGGGCTTGATTCTATTTCCTATCAATCTAAATCGATTCATATTTGCAAAAATACTTCCAGAGTCATTTTATCAACCAACTCCATTATTGCCTGGGGGAATTCAATGGAATTTTAAGGTGGGACCAGTTCCACTTGGTATTCCAGGCAAACCAGGAGGTTTAGGGTGCTGTGTCTGTGCTCATACTGTGCAGGGGTATTGTGGGGATATATTGAGTATTTGTATTGAGGCTATAGTGACCCTGCCTCTGCAACACTGCACTGTGTCCCTGGCAGTGCCACAGCTCCCTGTCACACTGACTGCTCCCAGTGCCTCTGGAGTCAGGTGCTGCACACTCAACTCAAGATCATTTCCCCAGCATTTGTCATGTGCCAGGGAGCCAACCCACCCTAGATAATCCAACTGGTGGAAAGGGGGAAGCTGCTGTGCACTAGAGGCACTGGGCCTCTCTTCCCTGTGCCCCTGAGTGCAGAGCAATCCCCACATTGTCATAAATAACAATCCAGGCAAAATGGAATTATTCCTGGGGTGCTTTGGAGAGTGCTCTGGAAAGAGGGTCAGCAGTACTGGAGAGCCAGGATCAGAGTTGGAGCAGAGAAGAGGTGGAACTGATTTCTTTTTCTTCTTATCTGTTGGAAGATAAGGAACAGAGAGGTCCCAAAGCTCTGGGAGCTGTGGCTGTTGCTCGGTGGGGAGTGCCTGCTGCCCTCTCCGGGGCTGCTTCCCAGCATCCTGCTCCTATTTAAGGCTGTGTGGTGCTCCAGGACGTTTACCTGGAGGTCTGGCTCACCTGTGACAGTCACATCTGTGAGCACTGGGATGTGTTTTTGGCCACCCCTGCCCTGGGCTGGGGCTCTGGGGTGGCTGCAGGAAGGGCATGGCCCAGCTCAGAGCTGCTCCTGCTCCTGTCAGTCCAGAGGTCCAATTCCAATGGCTCCAGGACCAGGAAATGTCTCCTTGCCCTTACTCTTGGCCAGCTGCAGCCAACAGGATTGGTGTGATCCATAAGCAGGCTGTGGGAGGCAGCCATGGGCAGAGGGCAGTGCTTAAAATGCCAAAGTGCTGATCCCTGTGCTGTGACCCCCTCATGCAGAGCCTGGCCCTGGCCTTGCTCCCGCTGCTCAGCAGGCTGGGGACAGCCCAGGCAGACTCCAGGCTGCTCCTGGGCACAGAGGGACAGGGCATGGCCTCGGCACAGAGCCTGCAGGGGTGCAAGGGGAGAAGGAGCCATCTTTAGAGAATAAGGAACCATCTTTAGGCCATCTGTACTGAAATAGTGACTCAGGAGTCATGCTTCCATTTCTTTCTGAAGTTTTTGTTGCATTTGTGAAAGGCAGCACAGGAGGTCCACAGGGACAGGACACGGAAGTGGCTTTGTGTCACCCCTTCTCCATGCAAAAGAGTGTCACGCCCTCTCCCGCAGCTTTCTGCAGAGCACCTGGAGGCGTTACCCAGGGGAAGCTTCCCAGCAGTCAGAGCTGTGTGCTGGGCTGGGAGAAGCAGATGTGGATGTGGGAGGCAAAAGCCCTTTCCAGAACTCTGGAAGGCTTGGAGAAAGGGAGGCATCAAACGGCTCCAAATACTGGGCTGGAAGCAGAGCAGGCAAGGAAAGGGAGCTTTGCTTTTCTCTCATCCCTTCCCACCACCCAAAGGCCACCAACTTGAACCAGACCCAGCTGGAAAAAGTTCTTCCCATGATTTTATGTTGTTTTTCTTATCAGCTCTTGCTGCACCTTTTTTTCCCCCTACATTCTCATTTCTTATCCAGTCCCTTGCATGAATAAGAGATGCCACATCTTTCCCTGACATGTCTCCCTGCTATAAATATCCCTCTGATCAGAGAGAGCATGGACCTGATGTGTTTAGATGTATCCTGGATCCTAAGTGACATTTCTCCAATATTGTGTCTTTAATGGGAATTCACTGATTAGGTGCAGAAAAGGCTCCAGGAGACGCCTGGGCTCACTTTAATACAAAGAGTACTACGGTTGCTAAGAGACTGATACTTCAACTTTGGAAATCTTCATCCCCACTCGATAGATTATCTTGGCAAATTGGACTTTCTGAGTTGGCAGCAAATGGGAAAGAGTAACTTTTAAAAATAGAGATAATTTAGGTGACGTCAAAGGCATCTGGTGTCCTTTTCCAGCAACGTGAGACTGATCTATTTTGCTTTGTGTATAAATCACTCTGCATCCAGCGTGAGGCTCTGCTTACGCCTGCGCTTGGGGCTGGTTTATTAATAACCCCTTTGTGTTTGGGATATTCGGTCAGGTTTGTGGCAGGGAAAGCAGCTCTGGGATATTTGTTTGGGATATCTGGCCAGGTTTGTGGCAGGGAAAGGAGCTCTGGGATATTTGTTTGGGATATCTGGCCAGGTTTGTGGCAGGGAAAGGGGCTCTGTGTTTGCAGCACACAGGACCTGTCCAGCCGCTGCACTGGGAGCAGCTCAGCTCTGTGCTCGGAGCAGAGCAGCATCTCCTGAGCCCTGACACCCCCGGGCTGGACAACGGCTCATGGGGACAGTCCCTGCTCCACTTTCCCGAAAATCCCGAAAATCCCGAAAATCGGCTCCTCATCCCCGCGGGGACCCTGCCGGGCTCGCCCTGCCTGGCTGAAGGCTCCATTCCCACCTCGCCCACGGGCTGAGTCCTCAGCCTGGCTCCCACCCGGGATCGGGGTGAGCAGGGAAGGGGGAGGCACGTCTGGGCTCAGTCAGCCCTCACCATCCCTGCTGGCTCGGGGGAGCCTCCGAAATGGCACAGGAGGCTCTGGATGCCAGCCGGGAATCCAGCAGGGATTCAGGAATCGGGCACGGACTGGGGAATCAGGCAGGGATTTGAGAATCTGGCAGGGATTCTTGTGTTTGGAATGTGGCAGGGATTGGGGCTGGGAATCAGGCAGGGATTCGGGAATCCATCAGGGATTGTGGCTGTGAATCAGGCAGGGATTTCTTGTGTTCGGAATGTGGCAGGGATTTGGGCTGGGATACAGGTGGGGATTTGGGAATCTGGCAGGGATTCAAACTGGGAATCAGGCAGGGATTCTTGTGTTTGGAATCAGGCAGAGATTCTTTTGTTTGGAATCAGGCAGGGATTGGGGCTGTGCATGAGATGCAGCAGAGAAGGAATGAGGGAATTGGAGAAGAGGATGGAAAGGGCGGCACGAGGCTGGTGTGAGAGAAAGGGAATAAATCAGGAATGACTCAAAGCCAGGGTGTGGGAGGAGATGGCCCCAGGTCCCTGGAGGACAAGGATCTCCCTGTGTGGTGGGGCAGGAGAGGAGGGAATGATGGAACCCACAGAGAAAAGGCACTCCAGGAGTGCATCTGTTGGGAGGATGAGCTGGAAGAGGCTCAAACACCTGCTGGAGGATTTTCCAGCCATCACCTGTATCCTGGCAGCACCTTTCCCAGGGATTTTCCATGGTTCAGCTCCTGAAGTCACACAGATAAGTCGTGGCTGCCTGTGTCACCTCAGCACTCTGGGGAAGGCTGTCCCCACCTCAGGTGTGGCTCTGCCTCCCAGACAGAGATGGATGGCCCAGCATAAATTATCTCCTCCAAAGCAGAGCTTAAGGTGGACTTCTCCAGAGTTCAGACAGCACACTGGAATTTTAATGTCAGCTCTGAAATGCAGGTGCAGCCTCTGTGCTTGGTTGTGTGCTCAGGTTCTGAGATATCCTGGTATTTTTAGAAACACTCATTTGTTCCAAGGACCAGCAGATACAGAAGTGGCCACTGAAACGTGACCGTGGGATGTATTTTGGAGATATTGAGTGAACAGGAGTGAGATGATGATAAAGGCAAGGGTTATATGGCTTTTTCCAGCTCAGACAATGCCCTGTAATTGTGTGTCAGGAGTCCTTCAGCTTTGAGATCACACCAGTTAATTAAAGCATCCCTCTGAAGAGCCTGAGTGCTGGCAGCTTTGCTGCCTCCTTCTCAAGCACAAAACAGCCTCTGAAGGCAGCTCTGGTGTTCAGTGCATCCATCTGGATGGGAACAAGCACTTGGGAAATGGGAGATGTGATGGAATCCACCTCTGGTTTTACTGGGATGAAGCAGGTTGGTTTCCACCCCAGGCACGGGAGGGAGGAGCAGCCTTTGTGCTGTACTCTGAGCCTTCCCTGCCACTCACTTTTGGTGGCCTTATCTCAATCCCAAAGTCTGTGATCTGTGACACACTGACATGGGAATCCTGCTGAAGTTTTTGTTTCTCCTGGGTATCCCAGAATCCCAGGCTGGTCAGGCTGGAAGGGAGCCCAGAGGGTCACTGGTGCCACCTCCCTGCTCAGGCAGGGCCATCCCAGAGCCCAGGGCACAGGATTGTGTGCAGAGGGCTCTGCAGGATCCCCGCTGAGAGAGACTCCAGCCCCTCCCTGGGCAGCCTGTTCAGGGCTGGGCACTGCCCAGGGCAGAAGTTCTGCCTCCTGTGCAGGGGCACTCGCTGGGCTCAGGCCCTGCCCGTGGCTCTGGTGCCACTGCTGGGCCTGGAGCAGAGCCTGGGCCCTGCTCTGCCCCTCCCTGCACACAGGGACACCCAGGGACAGACAGGGACACCCAGGGACAGACAGGGACAGACAGGGACACCCAGGGACACACAGGGACACCCAGGGACAGACAGGGACACCCAGGGACACCCAGGGCTGAGGGCCCCTCTCAGCTGGGGCTCCTCTCCAGCCTGAGCAGCTCCAGCTCCCTCAGCCTTTCCTGGGCACAGAGATGCTCCAGGCCCTCCTCATCCTCCCAGCCTGAGCTGGCCCCGCTCCAGGAGCTCCTGTCCCTGCTGTGCTGAGGATCCTGAGCTGCCTCTCCCCTGGCCCAGCCTGAGGCCGTTCCCTCTCCTCCTGTCCCTGTTCCCTGGAGCAGAGCCCGACCCCCCCGGCTGTCCCCTCCTGTCAGGAGTTGTGCAGAGCCACAAGGGTCCCCCTGAGCCTCCTTTTCTCCAGGCTGAGCCCCTTCCCAGCTCCCTCAGCTGCTCCTGGGGCTCCAGCCCCTCCAGGGCTCTCTCATCCTGAGGGGCTCAGGACTGGACACAGCCCTCGAGGATGTCAGCAGGGCCAGCACAGGGGACAAAGGGAACAATCCCTGCCCTGGCCACTCTGTTTTTGATACAGCCCACGATGCTTTGGCCACCTGGGCACCTGCTGGGGTCATCTTGAGCCAGGGCCAGAAAGGTTCAGGTCCCCCTTCTCTGATATTTGATGCACACAGAGGGTCTTTGGGGCTGCTCCCAGGATCTGGGAATGTAACCTGGGGAGGATTTAAAATTCATCTACTCCATAGTGCCTCCAGAGACTGCTAAACCTTGGAGGAGCGCCCCAAGAGGATTCTGTCGACTGCTGCCGCACCCAGATGGATCTGATCATCTGCAGGGAGTAAAATAACGAGGCTGTTCTTTGGTGTCCCAGTCCAAGCAGTCCGCACCAGCAAAGAGCCCAAATCTCATTTCTCTTCCTCATTCCAGCAATGTTTGTTTTCATTCCACCAGAGGAAGAGCTGCCAAGCTCCTGCTTTGGGATAGGACAAAAAAAATGAGGGAAAAGAAAGAAAAATATGTTAGCAAAAGGTAGGAAATGAAAAGAAACTAGTTCTTCAGCACTATTTAAAGTGTCATTAAAGCTTGCAAGGAAGGCAATCCCTTCCAAGCTGGATTGTCTGTGCTTGCCTCCAACACATTTTTCCAATGGAATTCTCAAGGACTGCTTTCAGGTACACAGCACCCAGAGAGAGAACAGGGATTTATTCTCAGGAAGGCTTTATTCTAACAGGCCTTTGATGTGCAGAAATTGCAGTTTCATTCAAACAACCAAACAGGAGAGAAATGCAAATATTTCAATCACTCTCCTGGAACATTTGGAGGATTCAAGGTTTATAGCTATTTTTCCTGTTTTCTGCAAAAGGTAGACAGAGGAAAAAGAAACCCAGGAAAGCTTCTCCTACACCTGCTATTAAATATTTTGGAAGTAGAAACTCCCTCTGGATTTGCAGAATTGGGAGGGTCCTTGCAGGTCTCTCCATATCCCCACGACCTGGCAGGTTCCACTGAGTCTCCTTCAGAAATGAAATCCCCAAATCACGAGACGGAATTTGTTCCCATCAGTGAGAAGCTTCCAAATATCCCTTTACATTTCCAGAGGTGGTTGTTTGAAACTACCTTTACAACTCCTCTCCCTGATTTCTTTGGTTAGAAATCAGGCTGGGCTTGTTTTTTGTACTGTTGGGGACAAGAAATACAGAACAGCCCCAGTCCCACATGCCAGGAGCTGCCTGGAGATCAAACCCAGGGGAATTCCATTCCCCTCTTTGATGCAGCCCCTTCTGGTGTTGTGGATGGACCTTCAGCCAAATGAGCACTCACAATGCAGCTCCAGGGTAAAATTCCAATTTTGGAGGGGTCTGCAATGAGTTTGCTGCTCTCTGCACAGGGCAGTACTTGGGAATTGCTGACAAAGCTGCTGGAGCCATGTCAGTTTTCCAGACGGGCTGAAGTGTTGCTTGTGAGACTTTTTGGGGCTCCCTGTCCCTTAAGGGAAACACTCCAGTGATGCTTTGGGAAAAGCTTTCCCAAACTGCTTTGGACTTCAACAAATGGAATTCTTCCATGGAAACCTTTTCCATCCCCAAAATGCAGATTTGATTCCATCCCCTGTTGGCAATGGCCCTTTCAGCCAGAAATAATGGTAGGGCTTCATTTTGGGAATGCTGCAATATTTCCTTTGGAATGGATGATTTCAGTGTTTAAAATATTAAATAACAGGACCGTGAAATACTGGGAATCCAGTGGGGTGAAGCCTTTTCTGGAAACCATTCCCAACAGGAATGATGGATGAGCTTTGGTTCTGTTCCACTGCAAAGCCACGGCAAGGAAAGCAAACCAAACCAAGCAGTGGACTAGTTCCCAAATTTCCTCACTTTTCTTTTGGCCAAAATATATAGAGCCTTTTGCTCCACTGTGGCCTGATCCCAGCTGCTAGAATGCTGAAGAAGAGGCAGCCAGGCTGCCCAAAAGCTCCTTTTCCTTTTCCTTTTCCTTTTCCTTTTCCTTTTCCTTTTCCTTTTCCTTTTCCTTTTCCTTTTCCTTTTCCTTTTCCTTTTCCTTTTCCTTTTCATTTTCCTTTTCCTTTTCCTCTTTTTATTGTTTCTTTTTGTTTTTATTTGCCTTTTTGCCTTTTTTCCTTTTCCTTTTCCTTCTCTATTTTTTCTTTTTCATTTTCTTTTTCTCTTTTTCTTTTTCTCTTTTTCTCTCATTTTCTTTTTCTTTTTCTCTCTCTTTTTCTTTTCCTTTTTTCTTTCCTTTTCCCTTTTTGTTTTAATTTTCATTTTTCATTCCCTTTCATTTTCTCTTTTTAGTTTTTTCATTATTTTTTCACACAGTTTTCTCTTTTTTATTTTTATTTTTCTTTTTCCCTCTTTTCCTTTCTCATGTTCTTCTTCTTTCTCTTCTTTTTCTGCATTTTCCTCACCTTTCTTTTGGCCAGACTATCTGGAATTAACCCTTTTTGCTTCATCCCAGCTGCCAGGAGGCTGAGGAAGAGGCAGCCAGGCTGCCCAAAATCCAGTGGAACATGGAATTGTGATTTCTGCCTGCAGGCTCTGGGCAGTTCCCAGCCCATCCCTCTGGTTCTGTGGGATTGCCCCCACATCCATCTGCCCTTGCTGCTAACTGCTCTCTGCCTGATGGCAATCCTGAGTTTGTGCAGGAATTTCCGGGGGCATTTCCAGGGACATTAGGGAGCCTGGGGCTGCAGGTTCAGGTGCTGAGGACTGAGGTCACAGCCCCTCACCTGTTGGGCTGTTCCTGTTTCTCAGGGATTCGGAGATGTACAGGGATCCCTTGGAAGGTGAAAGTGCTGGCTGGAGTTTGGAGATTGCAGAGATTGACAGCCCCAAAATGAGAAGGTGCTCAATTTAGGGAAAGGGAAAACAATGGGGGAAACTGCCCCAAAGCAAGGGCAAAAATCTGAGTTTAATTCTGCACTCAGGTTTGGGGTTCTGTGCACAAAGAGCAGAGTTTGTGTCTGAGGCTGGCACCAGGAGGGGAATTCTGGCATGGCCAAGTCCTTCCCAGAGTTTCCGTTCCAAACAGAGCTGGTGCTGCCTCTTTCCTCCTCTGGAGCCAGGACTGTGACTCCTTCCCTGAGCTCCCAGCAGTGAGGAGACAGAGACAGGATGTGTGGAGTGGGATTTGCTTGCTGGGCTCCTGATCACCAGCTGTGCTCTCAGGGAAGCATTTCTGTGTTAGAATCACTCAGGACTTCTGGAGAAAAGATTTTTCCAGAATAGAAAAGATTTTGGGACTTGGGGAGCAGAAAATGCACAGTAATAGGAATTTTGGATGAAAAGCATGAAACCAGAGGCATGCTGTGGTCCTTTCCAGGGGCAGTTGCTCACCTTTGATGGGGATATAGGAGAAACAAGGAGTGGGAATTAATCCAAAGGATGCTGAGGGTGGCTGCCCCTGGATCCCTGGCAGTGTCCCAAGGCCAGGCTGGACACAGGGGCTTGGAGCAGCCTGGGACAGTGGGAGGTGTCCCTGCCATGGCAGGGGTGGCACTGGATGGGCTTTAAGGTCTCTTCCAACCCAAACCATTCCAGGATTCTGTGAAATCTGCTGAGAAGAAAGGGATGAGAAGGATGGGAGCTGGAGGTACTGCTCCCATCCCACCTGGAGGATCTGGGGGAATGAGAAGGAATATTTCACTGTGGGCTCAACTCCTGAGTCCTGAGCAGACTCAGCAGGGTCCAAGGTCCTTCTCTGGTCCTGAGTAAAACCACAGTAAGGTCTTGTTAACCTGGGCTTAATGGGAAGTTAATTAAAGGCAGAGGGGTTGGGAAAGCAACGGAACTGCAGGAAAAGCTGCTGCAGGCACTGCTTGTCCTTCTGCAGGGTGAGTTTGGAATGGGGAGGAGGATCCCAAACCATCCCCTTTGTCACAGTCAGGTCTCAGGGTCTGTAACAAATGATCCCTATGGGCTGTCCCAAGGACATGATTCCACATGGCACAGGAATACTGGGCAGGAAATTTCCAACAGAGAGTGCTCAAAGTCCAGCTAAGGCTCTGGGAGGTCCAGGGAAGGAACTGCACGTGAAGGGAGAGCTTCTGCTTCCTACTGGGCACAGACTGAGAGCTTCTGGTTGGAGACCTATGGAGCTCATTCCAGCAGGAAATCGGGGCAGGATGCAAATTCCATCCATCAACCAGAAGGAACAATCCCACTTGGCTGCTGGGAGAGCAGGGATGTGAGGAGTGTGTGGGACGTGAGGGATGTGAGGGATTGGGGGATGTCAGGGGTGTGAGGGATGTGAGGGGTGTGAAGGATGTGAGGGATGTGGTGGATTGGGGGATGTGAGGGATTGGGGGATGTGAGGGATAAGAGGCATGAGCGGGATGTCTGGGATGTCCAAGATGTGAGGGATGAGCAGGATGAGCAGGATGAGCGGTACGGGAGGGATTGGGGGATGTGAGGGATTGAGGGATTGGGGGATGTGGGGGGATGTGAGGGATTGGGGAATGTGGGGGGATGTGAGGGATTGGGGAATGTGGGGGGATGTGAGGGATGTCCGGGATGAGCGGGAGCTGGAGCAGGGGAGGCTCGGGAGGGGAGCACTCTGCTCCGTGCTGCTCTGCCTGTTTGCTGATAGAGAGAGCTGTGAAAGGGAGATGGAGCTTTCTTTGGAAAACACTGGAAAATTATTCCCTCCTCATTCAGCCTTTTAGCATCGGGTTCTGGAGTTGTAAACAAAAGTTGTAGCATGAATCAGGAATTTATCTGCCTTGTAGTGCTAATCTCCTTTCAGTGTGGGGTGTTGTTTTTTTTTTCTTCTTCTTCTTCCTTCTTTTCCTTCCTTCTTCTTTCTTCTTTTTCTTCTTCTTCTCCTTATTTCTTCATTTCCTTTCTTCTTCTTCTTCTTCTTCTTCTTCTTCTTCTTCTTCTTCTTCTTCTTCTTCTTCTTCTTCTCCCTTCTTCTTTTTTTTTTCTTTTTCCTACTTCTTCCTTCTTCTTTTCTCCCTTTTTCTTTATTTTCTTCTCTTCCATCTCTTCTCTTTATTATTTTTCTTCTTTCTCTTTTTGTCTCTTTTTCTAAAATTTTCTCTCTATTTTTCTTTTTCTGTCTCATTTTCTTCTTCCTTTTTCTTTTCCATCAAGGCTGGCTAACACATTTTTCCCTGGCCTTGCCCATCCTGGGTTATGGAACTTGCAGGAAGTCCCACAGAGTTCCTGGCTCTGGACCAGCCCCACCTGGGGAGCAGGGCTGGGGAGGACCCCAAGCCCACCTGGGACAGGGGAGCTCTGGGGCTGCTTCCAGGGCATTTCCATGGTCAATAATCCATGGCAGGGAAGCTCAGGAAGAGCCTGTGCCAGTGCTGTGGGATTCCCTGGATTTGTCTGGGTGTTTGGAGCCCCTCTCTTGCAGAGGTTTTGTTTTGGACAAGTCAAAGGAAGGGTCTCTGTGGTGGCACCTCAGCCAATGTCCCTCAGAGTCACACAGTTTGTGCCAGGGGACCAAACCCCCCTGGAATGAGGTGTGTCCCCATACCCATCTCTGCAGGGGGACAGGGATTTGCAGTGGATGTGCCACAAAAAGCTGGTTTTTTATCCAGGGAGCGGAACTGGGCCGTTGGCTTGGGCAGAGCCCCTGTCCTGGTGCTGCTGTTCAGAATTCCAGGGCTGGGTGCCCAAAAAACCCTGGTGGAGATCCAGAGAGCCAGGGATGCAGCAGGAGGGGAGGGCAGGGATCTGAGGAAAGGTTTCAAGCAGTGGCTGACAGCTCAGAACATGAGCCCTCATTTAGGAATTCACATGGAATAATCTGTAGGAACAGGAAATTATCTGTAAGGATTAATATTGAATTGTGTATAGGAAATAATATGGAACCATCCGTAGGAATTTACATTGAATCATCTGCAGGAATTAACATGGACTCACTTGTAAGAACAGGAAATTATCTGTAAGAATTTACATAGAATCATTTGTAGGAATTAACATGAAATCAACAGCAAGAACACAAAATAACCTGTAGGAATTAGCCTGGAATCACCTGTAGGAATGACCCTGGAATCACCTGTAGGAATGACCATGGAATCCCTGTGTGTTTATGTCGACTGCTGCAGAGTGCACTGAAATATTTGATAAAGGATATCAAGACTGAAATATTTGGAATAAAAATGTTCTCAGCAGGCTGGAAGAGGTCCCTGGAGGCTGAGGTTGCTGCTGCTGGAGGTGATTTGGTCACCAAAGCTGCCCAGAACAGACAGAGCCCCATTTCCCAGTGCTCACCCCTGGAACTTCCTCCTCCTTGAGGCCAAATACCCTCATAGCCATTTGTTCCTACACCAGTGGTGCTCCTCACCCAAAATGGCTTTTCCCTGTCCCTGGAATGTCCCCTCCCTCTTCCTGTCCCCTCACAGGTGGAAACCAAAGCCCTGCCCTGGGAGGGTGGGCAGGCCCTGGCACAGGGTGCCCAGAGCAGCTGGGGCTGCCCCTGGATCCCTGGCAGTGCCCAAGGCCAGGCTGGACACTGGGGCTGGGAGCAGCCTGGGACAGTGGAAGGTGTCCCTGCCATGGCAGGGGTGGCACTGGATGGGCTTTGAGCTTCCTTCCAACCCAAACAATTCCAGGATTCCATGAGCTGAGTCCTGCCTTCATCACCCTCCTCACTTCCTTCATTCCAAGCTCATCCCTCAGGCCCAGCCTGGCCCTTTCCCAGCACAGGGAGAGAGAAGGTGATTGTTCCTCCTGATTATTCCCCAGACACTGACAACTTGGTTTTTCCTCCTGATTTACGGTGGGGTCAGATCACAGCCCCTCCAGCACCACCCTTCCTCTGGTGGGTGAGCCCTGCTCTCTCCTGCAGGGGTTTCCACAGCCAGGAAATTGATACATAACAGTGAAAGCTGCTGGCTTGCCATATCCTTCTGACACCTGCAGGATCACAGTGCTGCTGCCCCCCAGCCTGCCCTCATGGGTTCCCTTAAAAATCCTTGAAAACTTCCCTTTGAGGGTGGATCCGGGAGCAGCAGCCCTCATTCTGTCCTGCATTTCCACGGGAATGGCGGCTCCCAAAGGTTACCTGGAAATGTTCAAGGTGCTTGGGAGCAGAAGCAGCAAAAATGTCTATTCCACAAATCATTTTTTTCCTGGGGAAGGGAGAGATAAATAAAAATCTGCCCAATTCTGTGACAAACAACCCCCCTGGGGACAGAGCAGCCCCAGCCCTCAGTTCTGAGAGCTTTCCCAGCTGTGCCAGGTGAGGAGCACTGGATCGTCTGTGCCTTTGCCATCCCCGTGTCTCTCCCAGCCCCTGGAGCATCGGAGCCCTGTCAGTCCTGCTGGTTATTCCCCATTCCAGCAGCCTGGTCCTGCCGGCTTTGGGGGATGCTGACAGAGGAGCCAGGGGCTGCAGCAGCTCGGGGGGACACAGCCCCAGGGCGCAGGGAGAGCCCGTCAGGGGCTGCTGAGCTGCTCCGCTGAGATCCCAAAAACCAAGGGAAATATTTTGACACTTCCCATTGGAATACGTTGGGGGGGGGCGTTGCCATTAGATAAAAACAGGATTATTTTGACACTTTGCTGCAATTTGTGGCAGGGAAAAAAAAAAAACCCACCCAAAAAACCGAGATTGAGAATAGCAGATGGAGGGCTGGAAATTTCCAATTTTTTAGCCGTAGTAGTGCCAAACCTCACTCCCCGGTTCACTCAAGGACGAGCTGTTTGCAGCTTTCAGATCCTTCCCCTCGTACTCGAGGGCCCAAAGGTGCAATTAAGGACGGCGATGAGTGGGGAGCTTTGGGGCGGTGTTACCTCGGCTCGGATCTCCCCAGTGACAATCTCCCTATGGCCCAATCTCCCCGCCGTCCGGGCCTGGCGGTGATCGCTGAGCGCTGGGCGGGCTGGCTGCGGGGTAATGACACTTTTGGGGTGGGATTTACACCCCAAAGCACCCGAGGGCGGCCGGGGCATGTGATGGAATTAATTCTCCGGGGAATCGTTATTCCTCCTCGTCCAGGAGACACAACAAAATGACGATGGCTGCCCAGAGAAATCACTGGAAATAAACCCGACCAGGGGGAGAGATGAGCAGGAAGGTCGGGCAGGAGCAGGGAGAGGGCTGGGCAGGGACGGGCTGGAGCAGGGTTAGCGGGAGGGGAGGATGAGGATGGATTTTGGGGAGTGAAGCACTTTCGGGCTGAGTGTCAGGGCTCTGGCAGCGCTGTTGGTGCCCTTCAGAAAGGTAATGAAGAACCCTCCTTTCCCTGGTTCTCCCCTCCTTCTCCCGGAGGAGGGATTGATCGGACATGTGCTCAGTAATGGGGAAGCTGTAAAGTGCAGCTGTTCAATGGGAGCAGAGAGAGGGAATGAATTAAAAGCAAACACATCTCCCCCCATTCCCCTCCACAGCTCTGGAAGGCTCAAATAACTCCGGGAAGGGAGAGCTGTGCTCTGGGCTCCTGGGGAACAGGAATCTTCACACCCAGGGAGGAACCTCGGGATAAACTTTCCTGGGAAACCTTTTAGGGCCGGCTCTGCTCCTGCTGCCCAGCCCCTTCTGCCCCCTAACCCTGACTAATTTGTTCCTTTCTGTTCACTGGACTTGCACCCTTCCAGTTCTTCCCAGCCTTGGATCATTTGAGAGTTTAATCCATGTTTTGGCCACTGCCTCTTTGAGGTCATTAACAAAGGTGTTAATCAGGATGATTGGGCAGCCAGGGCTGGCTGGGACTTGGAGCAGCCTGGGATAGTGCAACAAGGTGAGCCTTGGTCCCTCCCAACCCCAGTCACAGCAGGACTTGGTGATTTCATGGGGCAGGATGAACTTCTCTGATTTTTCCTGGGATCTCTTTTTCCCCTTTTATCCTCTAGAACAGTTCTGTGTCAGCTGCCCACATTTGGGAGTAAATGAAGACACTACTTACAGAAAGAGGAATAAATATTGGGATTTCTGACCCCCTAGGGAGGGGAAATCCATGTGCTTGGTTTTCTCTGCTGCCACCCAGGCTGGGCAGGGGGAGAGGGCAGCTCCTGGGGCAGCAGCACCTCAACACCCTCCCCCCTGTGATCCTGAAAGACAGAACAGGGCTCTGCTTTTTTGGATCAGGGCAAAGCATCCCTGTGGGGACGCTGGAATAGGAAAGATCCCAAAGCTTTTCCCAAGCCCTAGCACTGTCTGTGGAGAGACTGACTCCATGGACCACATCCCCTCGCAGCTCTGAGCTGGGAGCATCTGTTGCCATGGTGACTTGGTGGGGGAAGTCATCTGGGGAAAGGGAGGCTGTATTTTTAGCTTTGGGTAATGAAATGTAACAGCTGGAGAGGAAGGTGAGGGACAGCCAGGGGCCACAGGGCCCTGGAGCAGGGTTTGGGAGCAGGGCTGGTTTGGGGGAGGGTGCTCAGGATGGGCAGCACCTGCAGGAGCCTGGGAATAACCCCTGGGAAGAGAAGGGCATGAAGAGGAGCTGTTCCATGGTGAGATAAGGAGGAGGCTTTGCCTGAGGTCACACTGCTCCCTGTACAGTGTGTTCAGCCTATAAATAGCTCATACCTACCTCTGCACAAGTGGTATTTATAGAGCGGGGAGGGGAAAGGCTCCGTTTGGTGTTTGGTGATGGTAGTGGATTTGGGGAGGATGTGCCAAGCTTGAGCTAAAGTTCAGGTCTTTGAGAGGAACAGAAAACCCCAAATGGGGGGGGGTGGGGTTGGTTTGCTCAAGGCTCAAAGGTTGAGTGCTGTTAATGCAGCTTTTGGGGTGGGTGTGCCTGGAGAGGGCCCTCAGCTGGAGCTGCTGTGTGGATATTCCACAGCAGAGCCCTGGACAGGTGTCCTTTATCCCTGGCATTTACCCCTGGCATTTGGATCAGTCTCACTCACATGTGAACTTTTCCAGATTCATGTTTTACTTCCTAAAATCCTCTCCCAGCTCCCTGCAATGAATCTTGTTCTTCTGCCTTCAGCTGTCACAAGTTTGTTTTCCCATTAATGGATCTGGGTGTAATATTTACTGCACTGAGCTCTCAGGACCACGCATGAAAGGAGATTTCCCTGCAGCTGGCAGAGTCTGATGGGATTCAGGATTCAGTCCTGAATACTCCAAAGGCTCCTGGAATTATGAGCCAAAGCTTTGAGCAGCCTTCCCACCTCTCCCTTCCAGCGGGGTCGGCTGGCAGGGAGACAGGAAATGGGATCAGGATCCTGCCCCTGGAAATGGGAGCAGTCTGGTGGGGGCAGGGGAGGGGCTGAACCTGGGTGAGATGGTTTAGAAGCAGATTTTGAATTGTAAAGCTTTAAATAAAGCTTAGCAGGGACCACCAGAACCATTCCCTGGTGGGGTCTCATGCTCCTGCCTTTTTCCCAGGAAAATCCAAAGGTTTCCTGTGGCCCCTCTGCAGGGTCTGGTGGCCCCTGACTCCTGGGGACAGGATGGGGTGGGGGGGACACTCTGGCAGCCCGTGAAGGACTGGGAATATTTTCCTTAAAGCCTGAGCTATGCCAGGCAGGCCAAACATTTTCCATCCTCCAATTCCTGATGGAGAATAGAGAAATGTTTAATTAGTTTGGGGTTCTTTTCCCAAAAAAAAAACCTGCTGAGTTTTCCCTCCTGCTTCTCCAGTGAAATGCTTTAAATGAAGGTGAAACTCCTCTGAGCAGTTGCAGGGGGCCCTGGGTTGTTCCCAAATCCCCATTCCCAGAGGGAGATGATGGAGCATCCCGTGATTCCCTCTCCAAGTATGGGGCAAAGACTGCTTCACCAAAACTGAGGAACTGGCACCTTTTTCCCTCCTCACCTCCAGCCTTTCCAGTGAAACAGGCCCCCAGCTGCTGGAAAGTTAAAATTTCTCTGGCATTTGCAAGAGGCAGATCTGGGGAATTTGAGGCTGGGAGCTGAGAGGTCTGTGAGCAGAGACATTGAGGTGGTGGATTATGGAATCATGGAATATCCTGACGGGAAGGGACCACAGGGATCATCCAGTCCAGCCCCTGGCCTTGCACAGACACCCCAACAATCCCAGCCTGGGCATCCCTGGCAGCTCCTGGAGCTCTGGCAGCCTCGGGGCTGTGCCCATTCCCTGGGCAGTGCCCAGCACCCTCTGGGGGAAGAAACTTTCCTGAAATCCATCCTGAGCCTGCCCTGGCCCAGCTCCAGCTGTTCCTGTCCCAAGAGCAGAGATTGGAGCTGCCCCTCAGTGTCCCCCCTCACACAAGTGCAGAGGGGCTGCCACGGGCTGGAGCAGTTAAAAGTTAAAAAACAAACCAAAGTCAGCTATCAGGAGCTGAGCCAGGCTAAGGACGATTGATGGAAGTGGTTCCTTATGTTCCATCAGTATTTTTATTGATCTGAGGCTGTTTAGTGCTGTAAAAACGTTATAAATTAGAGAAAAGCTGTGAGCAGGATCCAGAGAAGGAAATCACCCAGGGTGACAGCAACAGGACGAGAGGAAACAACCTCAGGCTGTGCCAGCAGAGGTTCAGGTTGGATATTGGGAATTATTTCCTCACTGGAAGGGTGGCACAGGGTGGAGTCCCTGGAGGAGTTTAACAGCCCTGGGGATGTGGCAACTGGGGCCTTGGCAGTGCTGGGTTAAGTGGTTGGACTCTAATCTTAGAGGACTTTTCCAGTTCTGTGTCTCTGATCCCGGGATATCCTGAGTGCACAGAGATTTGTGGGTATGCATTAACATATCCTGATCATCCTGCCCTGGGATGATCAAATATTCACAATTAACCTTGAAAAAGGCAGCAGCTGCTGCTTCTGTGCTCAGCATCCACGGAGTCCTCTACCATAACACTCCTCCCTTCTCCCTTCTGATGGATAATAGGATGGATAATGTTATAGATGGATAATGAGATTATTGACTCTTTCAATTAAAAGATAACTATTGTGCGAATATTAAGAAAAGCTTTAGTGATGCATAGTTATGTTATTGTAGTTTAAATGTCCTCTCTTCTCCCCATAGTTCCCTTTTCCACCCCCCTGTATTGTTACCATCAGACAGCCTGGGTTGTCTAAGGCAGGTAAAAAGAAGGTGTGCACACGTGTCCCTTACCTGGAGCAGCTGGGGATGGAAAAGCTTGGTGCTTAGGGGGTGAGGCATGGCAACCCCTGACCTCCAATCCAGTTACAAGAAAGCAGTTCCCACCGATAAATGGCAAAGAAGAGCTGACTGACAGACTTTGGGAGGGGCCAGGGCTGGCTGATGCAACCCCCAGGGGTATAAAAGACTGAGCATCCATCTTGAAGATGAACCGGCCATGTGGTGTTCATGAGGGC
Source organism: Motacilla alba alba (assembly GCF_015832195.1). Taxonomy (NCBI): domain Eukaryota; kingdom Metazoa; phylum Chordata; class Aves; order Passeriformes; family Motacillidae; genus Motacilla; species Motacilla alba. The sequence continues at coordinate 10,212,333 of NC_052034.1, read as the reverse complement.
TGTTCCTAGCGCTGCAGATTTTTCCTTATGTAGTCCTTTGTTGTATTTTTGTTGAGGTTTAATAAACCTTTTTAAATTTTCAAAGTGAGCAGTTGTTTCTTACACTTCCCTCCGCAGAGATCCGGGAGGCTTTCCGAGTGCTGGACCGGGACGGGAATGGCTTCATCTCCAAGCAGGAGCTGGGCATGGCCATGCGCTCCCTGGGCTACATGCCCAGTGAGGTGGAGCTGGCCATCATCATGCAGCGCCTGGACATGGATGGTGAGTGCTCACTGGGTTCTGCTCTCTCTTGGGGGATTCTTGGGGCTTTCCCAGTGCTTGGCAGCCCTTGGTACCCCGTCTAACAAGTCCTGCTCACCAAGGGAAGGGTGGAAGGGAGCTGGGGAACTTTGATTTCTCTACACAAAAGGAAAGGGCAAGGTGAGACGTGAACCTGCTGTGGGTAATCCCAGGGAACAGGCAATCCATGGAAGGGGGATGGATCATCCCTTGTGGGATACAGCTGGGTGAACACAGAGCAAAGTTCACTATCCCATCAATCCCACCCTGGGCATCCATGGGAGCTCTGGCAGCCTCAGGGCCGGGACCATTCCCTGGGGAGCCTGAGCAGTGCCCAGCACCTTTGGGGTGTTATAGACAAGTAATAGTTGGCTCTCACAATTAAGAGACAGATATTATACAGATGTATAGTAATGGTACTGTAAGATGTCATTCCACAGTCCTCTTTCCCTCCCCTCCTTGTAATAGCCTCAGTAGTCAGGACATTTAGAGGAGGCACAGCATAACAACACCTGACCTGCAGTCGAGGATTAAAAAGTGATCTCCACCAATGGATGGCAGAGAAGGAGTTGACTGACAAAACTTTAAGAGGGGCTAAGGATATAAAAAGCAGAGCATCTATTTTGTAGAGGAGCATGTGGCTGGTAGTCACGGGGGGCTTCCAGCACTATAATTTTTCCTTATGTAGTCCTTGGTTGTAGTTTTTGTTAAAGTTTAATAATATTTGAAAAAGTGAGCAGTCGTTTCTCACAAGGGCAAGAACCTTTCCCTAAAATCCAACTTAAACCCCCCTGGCACAGCTCCAGCTGTTTCCTGGGCCCTGTCCCTGTCACACAGAGCAAAAATGGGAGCTGTCCCTCAGGAGGAGCTGTCTCCCCTCACAGAGTGGTGAGGGGCTGTCCCAGCCTGGAGGGGAACATTCCGCAGGTGAAACACAAACCAAACTCAGATATCAGAAGCTGAGCCAGGCTGAAGGTGATGGAAGCAATTCCTTTGATGCCATCACCATCCTGAAATATCCTGAATTGGCAGGTATCCCCAGGATCATCCAGTCCAGCTCTTGGACCGGCCCAAACACCCGAAAAATCCCACCCTGCACAGATAATCTTTGCCAGGCTCTTTGAACCTTTCCCTCTGCATTCCTGAGCAGGCCCTGGCCGGTGACATTCCCGGGAGAGGAGCAGGATTCCCCCCCAGTCCCGGGCTGCTCCCGCAGGCCGGAGCTGCTGCGCTGGGAGCTGCTCTAATGAAGTGTCGATTGCTCTACGAGAAGTTTTGAGGGGAGGAATAATCCCGAGCCAAGTCCTGCTGGGAGAGCTCATCAAACAATTACTGAGGGAATAAAAGCAACAGAACCCCCGTTAGCGGGGAGGGAAATACAGGATCGGGATGCTGGAGCCAGGGAGGAATTTCAGCTGCTGCAGAGCTGAGCAATTCCTTTAACATGTCCCTGGCAGGGCAGAGCCAAGGGAGCCCTCCCTGCTGCCGGAGCCGGGGTGCAGAGGCAGCCGGGGTGCAGAGGCAGCCGTGGCCCGGGGCTGTGGCAGGGTGGGAACACTGCAATCCTGCCAGAGCAGGGGCTGGGGGGATCCGGGGGAGCCCGGCATCCTTGGGGATGCTGGGAAGCAGAGCCCGGGGAGATGGGGCAGTGACACTCCCCTGCCCCGCTGGGCATTCCCGATGTCCCTGGGAGGCCAGGACAATTGTCACCCTGCTGAGGGGGTCCCGCAGAGAAAGGGCTGCACTGCCTGGCAGGGACAGGAGATCCGCTGTGGGAATGATGTCATTCCCTAAAGAAAAAGGGAAAAAGTAGTGTTCCGTCCAAAAGTTGTTGTTTGCCCCTTGCCCTGCTGTGCTGGCCTTTCCTGGCAGAGAGGGACTCAGGCTCAGGTTTGGCAAAGCCAGGCTTAGTGTGCTGCCAACTCCTGGGGTCTTTTCCCGAAATTCTGAGCTTTTTTGGAAAAAGAGTGCTGCGACTTGGCTCCCAGTTCAGATTCATCTCCAGTCCTTCCCTGACTCTGGCAGACTTTGGCACCGTTCTGTGCAGACTGCTGCTGTGGAGAGACCCGAGGTGGGGAGCAGAGTTAAACCTGGAATGATGGAAGTGGTAAATTCCTGCTGGGGCTCTCCAGGGAGCTCTGTGTGCTCTCTGCAGGGATGGCAGCTGATCCTCCAGCTCCAAACTGGCTGTACCGGTGCAGTGTTGGAGCAGGGCTTTGGGGGCTGTGCCAGGGGAAGGTCAAGTGGGCCATGGATTTAAAAAAAAAAGTCAGGGAATGGGAAATTCCTGAGGCACTGAGCAAAGAGGGGAATGTTGTGTGAAAGATTTACCTTGCCTGCAAATTGAATTAGTGCTGTACAGCTTGAATTTATATTATTATGGCTACTTTTTCTCCAATGGATTCTTCACCTTTTCCTGGGATTTAACTTGAACTGTGGAGTGAGAACCAGCAGCAGCCTCCTCCTTCCTCTCTCTCTCTGGGAAAGGGCAGCATTCAGGAGCAGGGCAGGAATGTTGGCTGTGCCCAGTGCTCCCAGGAACAGCCTGACCACCCTCACATATACTGCTGGGGAGGGTTGATGAAGTTTTCCAGGTTCTTGCTTGGCATTAGATGGGTTGCAAGCCCGGGTGGATGAAAGGTCATGCTCAGGGAGGAGTCTCCAGTGGTCAGGAGAGCTGGGGGGAGGTGAAATCCTCTGCACATCTCTGCCCCGTGCCGTTAGTTATGATGTGCTGGCAGGTGGAGCAGCCAGACATCCATTCCTTCCTTCCCATCAAAACTGCTGCCAGGGCCTGCAAATGAGGTAAGAAAATTGGCAGGGCTTGGGATTTAAGCTGAGCCAATCTGAGCAGCCCCAACATCCAGTTTTCATCAGCAAATTCCAGCGTGGCAGAGGGGCTGCATCTGCCACAGCTGACTTCACTGAGGGCCAGCAAAAACCAGGAGAACCTGGAGCTGGGCTGGAGCTGGGCCGGACTGGAGCTGAGCTGGAGCTGGGCTGGAGCTGGACCGGGCTGGAGCTGGGCTGGAGCTTGGCTGGAGCTGGGCTGGAGCTGGGCTGGAGCTTGGCTGGAGCTTGGCTGGAGCTGGGCTGGAGCTGGGCTGGAGCTTGGCTGGAGCTGGGCTGGAGCTGAGCTGGGCTGGAGCTGGGCTGGAGCTGGGCTGGGCTGGGCTGGAGCTGGGCCGGACTGGAGCTGGGCTGGGCTGGAGCTGGGCTGGAGCTGGGCTGGAGCTTGGCCGGGCTGAGCTGGGCTGGAGCTGGGCTGGGCTGGAGCTGAGCTGGGCTGGGCTGGAGCTGAGCTGGGCTGGGCTGGAGCTTGGCCGGGCTGAGCTGGGCTGGAGCTGGGCTGGGCTGGAGCTGAGCTGGGCTGGGGCTGGAGCTGAGCTGGGCCGGACTGGAGCTGGGCTGGAGCTGGGCTGGAGCTGGGCTGGAGCTTGGCCGGGCTGAGCTGGGCTGGAGCTGGGCTGGGCTGGAGCTGAGCTGGGCTGGGCTGGAGCTGGGCTGGAGCTGGGCTGGGCTGGAGCTTGGCCGGGCTGGGCTGGAGCTGGAGCTGGAGCTGGGCTGGAGCTGGGCTGGGCTGGAGCTGGGCTGAACTGGAGCTGAGCTGGAGCTGAGCTGGGCTGGGCTGGAGCTGAGCTGGGGCTGGGCTGGGGCTCGGCCGGGCTGGGCTGGGGCTGGGCTGGGCTGGGGCTGGGCCGGGCTGGTTTTCCCTGATTTCTCTAGGGATGGGCATGGAGGGAGCAGAACTGCCGGGCTGGGCAGGGGGGTCTCAGAGGAGCATCCACAGCTTGTGCTGGGGCTGAGCACAAAGGGACATGATGACCAGAGTATTTCACACCTGGTGTCACCTCCTGCCACCAGGGAGTGGCACAGGGCCAGACACAGGGAATAGCACAGGGAGAACTGCCTCCAGGGCCACAGTGTGCAGCTGCTCTGTGACGCTCTCAGAGCTCCCATTGGAGCAGGAAGGAATGGATGCTCCATAATTCATCACTTTTGGAGGAAAAATGGGGTTAGGGAGAGAGCACTGCTGGAACTTGAGCAAAACTGGCCCTGGCACAGCTGGGATTTGGGCCAGGAGCCTTTCACAGGTGTCACCTCTGATGCCTCCGTGGCTGCTGAGGGTTGCCAGCACCTCCCTGCACAAGGACATGTCACCAGCCTTCCTGTAGAAGGGACAGGCCAGCAGAGGGATGTGTCACCAGCCACCAGCCTGGCACTGCCAGAGTGCCCAGGAGTGCAGGGAGTGGCTCTGCCCTCACCCCCCTCTGCATGCCCTGATTTCCTGGGAATATCCCACTCCTGCCACTCCTTCCTGGAGGCAGGAGAGCAGCAGGGCTGGGAATCCCCTGGATCCCCACAAATCCCTCCTCCAGTTCTTCAAAGCTTTGCTGAGAGCTTGGACAGCGCTGCCAGGCCTGGGGTGGGGTGGTTGGGGTGTCTGTCTACAGCAGGGCAGGATTTGGATTCCCTCATCCCTGTGGGTCCCTCCCAACTACAGGTATTCCATGGTTCTGGGATTCTGCCAGGTGTGTGTGTCTTGGTTTGAACAGACAGGTGTCTGCTAAGGAAAGGAGGAGCCTCCCTTGAAATGAAAAATGTAACCTCCTCCCTCTGAATTATTATAATTTTGAAATTAAAGGGCTCTCAGGCAAAGATATGGGAATAGGAATAACAGGTCTTTAACAGGAAAACTAAAAATACAAATGCAATAGTACAAACAACAAAAAAACCCCACTGCCAGAGTGAGAACAGGCCCTGGCCCCCTGTGGGTCAGGGGGGTGGCAGCAGTGCCATTCCATGGTGGCTCAGCCCTCCTGCAGGGCCAGCTGTGCTTCTGCTGGAGCAGGGATCCTGCACAAGGGGGGAGTTTTCCTCTGCAGCTCCAGGGCTGCTGGAGATGGGCCTGCTCTTGCTCTGGCAATGCAGGGCAGCAGAAAGCTGCTCCTCTGGGAATGCAGGGGGCAAAGGCTGCTGTGCTGTTCCAGGCTCAGATTGGATCCAGGCAGGAATGCTTGGCTCCTGCCCTGGGCAGAGCATCTCCCCATGGGATGATGGAATCTGATCAGCCATGCAGGGACACTCAGTGGCCATGGACAGCAGAGATCTCCTGGAGGGAGGATTGGCTGTGGGAGAGAGAAAGAAAAAACTGCCCCATGACCAGCAGAGAACTGCCCCAGCTCTGACAGATGGGGATAGAATGCACCCCCCCAGCCACATCTTGTAACCCAGGAGAGTGAGCTTCGCCCAGGTGAAGAAATGCAGCTGCCACAGGGAAAATTGTGCAATTGGCATAAAACCCCCTCAGTTACAGAGAAAAAATGGGAGTCTCCTTGGAATATTTCAAGGTCACCAGAGAAATTCTAAGAAATCCTCAGAACCCTCCTTCTGTGAACTCCAGAGGTTGTGGCACTGCTGGGATGGGAAGTGCCAGAACAGGACAGGAAGGAAAGGGATTTGCTGGGCAAAAATGTTTCTCTTTAGGAAGGGAAGTGAGGGCTGGGGGTTCTGAGATTCCCATTAGCCCAAAGCTTTGTTTGGAAGTGTGGGGCTGTTCCCATAGAGGTTGTTGGTGGACCACGGCACCTCTCTGGTGGCTGTGCCTTGTTGGGAGCTAATATTTTGGTCTGGAAATGCTCCCAGAGGTCAAATCTGACCTTTATCCCATGGATTCCCCTAATTTTCAGCCATAATTCTGCATTTCATGGACACAAACTGTGAGAGGGGCCCGTGCTCCTCTCTGCAGTCTGGGGAATGAGCTGGAATATTCTGCCAGCACAGGGAAAGGGAAATATTTTATACATTTTTGTGCTGGAAAAAGGAATTATTTGTAAATTCTTCCAATTGGCAGCGATGCTGATAAAAGCACTGGGAAATGGCATGTGGAATGTGTGGCCTTATCTGGGATTCCTCCTCTTTAAGCAGGATTTGCCATAAAAGAGATGAATGTGTGACTTAAGTGTCACAAATTGTTTCATTGGGATTTTTATCTGAGGAATAAAATGAGCACTTGGTGCACTAATTAGAGGAGCAGCTGGAAAAATAACTCCAGGCTACCACAAGAGACGGGGGAGAAATCCACCCCTGGATGTCAAATTATTTATTGGGATGAGAATAGGGAGTCTTTTGATGAGGCAAAAGTCGAGCTGGTTTCACCAGGGATCTGCCTGGAGCCTCTGGGACATTCTGGGATGGTGACATCCTTGGGAGCAGTGAAAAATGGGGGAATCTCAGTTTCAAATTCTGGAAGAGTCATGGAATAATTGAGGTTGAAGAAGATCTCTGATCTCTGATCATCCACCCCCAGCACTGCCAAGACCACCACTGCCCCATGTCCCCAAGTGCCATATCCACAGGGCTGTTAAACCCTTCCAGGGATGGGGACTCCACCAATGCCCTGGGCAGTGTCCATGCCTGACCAGCCCTTCCATGGATGAATTTTCCCAATAGCCAACCTAAACTTTCCCTGGTTGTTTCCAGAACAACTTGAGGCTGTTCTGGGTGTTCAAACCCAGGCAGAAGTGGCGCTTGGTGCTGTGGTGTGGTGGCCATGGGGTCACTTGGTCCAAGGTTGGACCTGATGACCTTGGAGGTCTTTTCCAACCTCAGGGATTCCAGGACTCTTCCAGAACTTGAAACTGAGATTGCCCCCCACCTGTTTTTCATTGTTCCCCAGGATATCACCTCTCCAATTCTGCCACTACAGGTGACACATCCCAGAATGTCCCAGATTCTCTTTTGGAAAGGGAAGAAGGGACAGTGCCATGGCTGTGTGGTGTCAAGGTCACCGTGTCCCTCCAGGCCATTGTCCTGCTGTCCATGACTCCCCCAGGGACTTTGCTCTGGTTTGTCTGCCCTGGCTCCTGGGGAGGGGAGAGACACCAGAGCTGGGGACAGGGATGGGAACGGTCAAGGGACATGGGCTGGGACATCTGGAGACAGAGCAAATCTCTCCTTCAAAATGAACTGTTCAGCTTTCCCCTGGGGCAGACAGAAGGCAAACTCCTTGTCCTTAGGCATGGACAAATCCCAGGATCACAGGATCATTAAGGGTGGAAAAGACTTCCAGGATCATCCTGTCCAACCTTTGATCAATGAAATGCTGGCTTCTGTCACAAGCTCAGCTTGAGCTTCCCTGTGTGGGGCAATGGTGACGTTCTCAAGCTGGAAACATTTTCTGTCCTTCTTTTGTCTCTCCCACTTTTCTTCTTTGGGTTTTCCTGAGGTTTTTTACTGTGGTGGATGTTGTGTTTCTGCTTTAAAAGAGCTGGATAAAATAGATCATTTTACATCTCAATATAAAATATGTTTCAGTATAAAAGAGCTCAGGCTGCTGGAAGGGGACCAGGAACCATTTCTAGGATAAAATCAGAGTTCACAGGAGTCAGACAATCCCAGTATTCCAGGTTTGGGTTGGAAATAATCTTAAAAATTATCTCACTCCATCCCCTGCCATGGGCAGGGACACCTTCTACTGCCCCAGAGTGCTCCAAGCCCTGTCCAGCCTGGCCTTGGGCACTGCCAGGGATCCAGGGGCAATGGGTTATGATGGATTTGGGGTTTGTCCTTTGATCTCAAAGTGATTTTTCAGTGTGAGAAATGATCCAGCCACATTCCAGCCTGGCTTTAAAATGTGTTGCTGAGGTGGGAATTTTGGGCAGCAGGATGGATTTGATGAGACTTGTCTGGATTTATAGGAGCCACTCTCTCCATGTCTGCTCTCATTTGGACAATGAGGATTATCACATTTTATCCATTCTGTGTTCTCACTGCAGAAATGAGGAGTAATTACAGCTGCTGCTGCAGCCTGTCAAATCTGCAGCTCAGGAGCAGCTAGAAGTTCATCAAATTACACTGAATTATATCAAATTATACCCAGTAATATCCCACCCGCCTTTGCTGAAGTGCAGCCCAGCACAAAAGGAAGGCCTGAAGTCCCCTCTGGAACCCACCCATGCTTGGCCTGGGATGCACCTCGTGCCCTGTGCTTGCTTCGCATCCTTGTGAAATTTTATTTCTTGCTGAAATGCAGCACCCTGGGATCAATTTGGCTTCCCAGGATGTGTGTGCCCCAGGGAGCACCCAGAGTCCTGCTGTAACGAGCTGCTGGTACTGCCCAAGGTGCACCCAGAGCTCTCTGCCCCTCCCAGGGCAGGGGGCAGAGCTGATGGAACCCTGGGGAGTCTGGGGTGATCCTGCTGCTCCTGATCCATGGGACACAGGGACCAGCTGTTCACCGCTGGGGACAGACCTGAGTCTGCACAGACCTGCCAAATGGGTTTGGGTGCCCAGGGAGGGGATTTCAGAGGGGGCTGGGGGCTCTGGGGACTCACATCTCCCTCAGCAGCCCCAGCAGGGCTCTCCCCTGGGGACATCTGGTGACAGGGCTGGTCTCTGGGCATCCTGCAGCTCCCTGGGGCTGCTGTGGAGCTGGCAGGTATCTGATGGGCATTTATTCCTTACTGCAGCCCTGTTTGCCTTGGACTTTTCTTCCTTGTTTGAGTGCTTGTGCTGGAGCAGGAGCAGGTCCTGGCGGATTCCCTGTCTCCGTCAGTCCCTGTCCCTGGGGACATGGGGAGTTCACAGATTTAGTTTTAACAGGAAGCAAACCAGGCCTGGGGAGCTGTTCCCTCCCCCTGCAGGACAAGCCAAGGGGTGCCAGAGTGAGAAACTCTCCAGCTCCTCTGCTCGGTGGGATGGACAAACCCCCCCTGCTCCCCCCTTCTGGGCTCAGCTGGAGCCTTCCAGCCCCATGGAGCCCCCTCCTCCAGGGATGGTCCCTACAATCCACAGAGCTTTTCTGCGGGGCTGTCATGGAACCACATCCACACAACTGCTCTGAAAACTGATGGAGTGGAGGGACTTAAGGGACAGAGGGGCTCCAGTGGAGATGTTTGATCCTTTCCTCAGATTCAGTGAAGTTTTCATGGAATCCCAGAAAGGTTTGGGTGGGAAGGGATCTTAGCGCTCCTCTCTTGCCATGGCAGGGATACCTCCCACTGTCCCAGGCTGCTCCAAGCCCCAGTGTCCAGCCTGGCCTTGGGCACTGCCAGGGATCCAGGGGCAGCCCCAGCTGCTCTGGGCACCCTGTGCCAGGCCCTGCCCACCCTCACAGGGAGCAATTCCTTCCCAATATCCCATCCATCCCTGCCCTCTGGCAGAGGGAAGCCATTCCCTGTGTCCTGTCCCTCCATCCCTTGTCCCCAGTCCCTCTCCAGCTCTCCTGGAGCCCCTTTAGGCCCTGGCAGGGGCTCTGAGCTCTCCCTGGAGCCCCCTCCTCTCCAGGTGAGCACCCCCAGCTCTGCCAGCCTGGCTCCAGAGGTGTCTCAGACCTGGGAGCAGCTCCGTGCTCTCCTGGATTCACTCCTACAGACCCACGTCCTTCCTGGCAGTGGGGGCAGCTGTTTCTCTCCTCCCAGAAGCCACTGGAGCTGTCTATAATTAAAACTGTTTTCCAAGGCCAAGGTTTTGTGCCCGACTTTTGCTGTTCCCGTCGTAGTTCTGGATTGAGCTGTAATTAGGGAGAAATTCTCTGCCTCGTGCTGGGTGAGGGGTCGCGCTGCTGAGGAGGCTCTGACCTCCCAATCTTTGAAACCGAAAGCCTTGTCTGGGAAATCTCCTGAGGCTGGAGCTGTTCCTGCTCATTCTGTGCGGCATCCGAAGGCACAGCCTCGCCCAGACCGTGCCAGCCCTGCCCGGCGGAGCCGGGCACGGCAATGACACAGCCCGGGCCGGCCGGGCACCGCAGGGAGCTGCTGGAGAATAAAAATAAACAGCAGTTGTGTGCTCCGGGCCCCGAGCTGCAAACCCAGCTCATTAACTTTAAATATCTCACCTCGCTGCTCGCTGGAGGTCACGCTCGGCAGGAGGAGTGCGGTGCTCATCAGCTCCCAGCGCACATCCCCGTCCTCATCCTCACCCCGGCCCGGGCGCGCCTCGCTCGGGGCCACGCAGGGAACTTCCAGGGACCTGATTATCCTGAAAATGGCCTGGAAAAGGCTCATTTAGGGAGTAATCAGGGCGCATTATCCAGCCAATTCGATACACAAGGCTCTGGGAACCCGGGCTAAGTCCGTTCTGCCCGGGGGTGGAGGTGATGCAATCCAGGAATGTTTCCCCCCTCTCGTTTCCCTTCTCCATCCCTCATTTCCCTTTTCCCTCCTCTCATTTCCAGGAATGTTTTCCCCCTCTCATTTTCCTTCCCTCCCCCCCCCATTTCCCTTTCCCCCCTCTCATTTCCAGGAATGTTTTCCCCCTCTCATTTCCCTTTCCCCCCTCTCATTTCCAGGCATGTTTTCCCCCTCCACTTCCCCTCTCCAGCTCTGCCTTTCTCCAGCCCAATGAAGATTTAATTCCACCCTCCAAGGAAGCGGCTCGGACAGGAGACTTTTGGAGAGACAGGGGACTCTCCTGAGGGCTGAGGGAGGAGCTGTCCCATGGAAATGGGGGCGGGATAGGGTCACCTCCTGCTCCTCCGAGCATTCCCTTGTTCCTTCAAAGTTCGGGCAGGAGTTCCCAGGAGCTGCTGCTGCTCCCTGGAATGAGGGGATTTGGAGCCCTGCTCTCCCTGCCTGGCATTTCCAGCCTGGGCAGACTTCTGAGAGTGGATCCTGTGGGATCAGAACCAGGGGGAGATGGGATGGGCTCAGGGAGTGGTTTGGGTGCAGCTGGGGGTGTTTGGGGCTGCTGGTGCCCTGACAAGGTGACTGCACAGGTCTGGCTCTGGTTCCTGCTGCACATCCCAGCAGATCCAACTTTCCCTGCTCCCCATAGTGAAGGGCTGAGGGAAGATGAAATCCTTTGTCTGAGCTCAAAGCTTAGGGAGAGGGTGGAAATTCTCTGTGCTCAGCTCTTACAAACCAGTGCAGAACCAGCAGGAGCACCTCTCGGTGCTGGGAATGTGGGATAATAATGTGGGAACCTGGAGGAGAACTGGTGTTGAAGGGAAGTGGCTTAGGGAGTAAATCCCCTTTCCAAAGGGCTGGAGGCTCTTTCATCTCCCCTGAGATGGTGTCCAACCCACAGTCTGCGCCCTGGAGGGCAGTGGTGCTTTTCCAGTTCCCTCCAGGTGTTCAGTCATTAATGATTTTCTTTTTCCTGTGTCCCATCTCCTCTGCACAGCTCCTGACAGGAGGGGACAGCCGGGGGGGTCGGGCTCTGCTCCCAGAGAACAGGGACAGGAGGAGAGGGAATGGTCTCAGGCTGGGCCAGGGGAGGCTCAGGGTGGACATTGGGAACATTTCTTCACTGGAAGGGTGGTCAGGCATCCCTGGAAGTGTTCAAAAACTGTGTGGATGTGGCTCTTGGGGATGGGTCAGTGGTGGCCTTGGCAGTGCTGGGGGAAGGTTGGACTTGATGATCCTGGAGATCAGTTCCAACCTCAATGATTCCATGATTTTGTGGTCCCACAGGTTTATTTAGGAAGCCAAATGGACATTTTGCAGAGGTGCAGACATCCCTCCCTTTAGTCACTCAGGTCCAAAGCAAATCTCTCTGGGCTGCAAGGTCTGTAAAAACCCCTGAGTTCCCAGCTCCATGCTGCTCTTTGGAGCTGCTCCATCATCCTTGGTGACCTTGGAATCAGAGCCACAGTGGTTTGGGGTGGAGGGGACCTTAGAGATGATCCAGCACCAGCCCTGCCATCCCCACACTTGGCACAAGGGTATTAGATGTGCCATGGGAGCCCAGGATTCCCTGCTGGAGCTCTGTGGAGCTCTGGGAATGGCCAAACTGAGCTCACACGTGGCAAATGTTGATGCTGGGGCTCCTCATGATGGAATTATTGCCAAGGTCGCTCTGCACCCCATGAAGGAGCACTGATGGGGAGCTTTGGCAAGTCCCTGCTGGCCACACGAGGTCTGTAGCACTGGAAAGGTTCCTGGAGAACCCAGAGATGTTGCTTGGTGCCTTCAGCATCCTCTTCCCATGATGGGACAATGAGCCAGGCTCCCACCACTGCCATTCCTTGTTAATGTCACACTTCCGTGGTTCCTGCCAGGGTTGAGAGTCCTGCAGGGAGCAAAGGGTACCTGGAGCTCTTCTCACCCAGCTGAGGGCCTGGGGATGATGAGCTGATCTGATTTGGCTCTGCTGGGGTGGCCAGAGAGGTTCTGAGTCATTGCTTGAGTCATGAGGCTCAGCCACAGCGCTGGTGCCCCTGGGTGACTCGGTGACATTAATGCCAGGATTAACACAGAACTTTACAGCAGAGGAAAATGTGAGGGCACTGCTAGGAGGGAATCAAGGAGTGTTTTGGGTAGGTTTAAACCAGTGCTTAAGCTCTGTGTTCTTCAAAGATCACCCACCCATGCCTTGGCTCAGGAAACTCAGGGATGGGGTGGAATTCTGCCTGGAACCCCTCTGTTCTCACCCCCTTTGCCAACTGCCAGGCTGCCCTGTTCCAGCAGCCCCTCACCACCATTCCCAGGTTTCCCATGTCCCAACAGACCACTCACCCCCATTCCCAGTGTTTCCATGTCCCAGCAGCCTCTCACCCCTATTCCCAGGGTTTCCATGTCTCAGCAGACCCCACCCCACCATGCCCCTAAATTTCCCTGCTTTCCTAGTTTGTAAATAAGCTCTGGAAATGTGTGAGTGCCTTGGAATCATTAAGCTGGAAAAGAGCTCTGAAACCTTCAGGTGCAGCCATTAACCCATCGCTGCCCGGTCCCCATGGAACCGTTTCCTTTCCTCAGTCAGGGACCTCAGCCTGACTGGGGTTTATAAATCTGTGTTTGTGCCTGGGGTTTATAAATCTGCCTGGGAGCAGGGACAGGAGGGAGCTGTCCTGGGCCAGGGAGCACATCCTGCTCCACCTGGCTGCAGCTGTGCTGCCTGTGCCCCTCCAGCCTTCCCAGGGGTTCTCATCCTGCGGGATGAGCTGTGCTCAGTCCTCAGCGGGAGCCTGGAGGCAGAGGAGGGGAAGATGTGACCAGCACCCATCTCACAGGGGTACTGGGGTCCTGTGAGCCCTGCTGGGATCAGGGATTGTGGGATGGCTCCTGGAGAGGAGCGAGAAAGGTGAGGGAGAACAGACAGCACACAAGCTCCCGCCCAGCCTTTTACTCCTTTCTCCCCATCCTTAAACCAACTTTGATTTAATTTGTGGATAATCCACATATGCAAGGACCCTGGGGAGAGCAGCACATCTGCAGCACAGAGATGGGAGTGTTGGATTTGATTCCAGGGCTCAATACCCCAGCAGCTCCCAGCACTGGTGTGAGGCCGTGGGGAGGAGCAGGAGGGCGAGCTGGTTTGGCTGCTGTGCCAAACCCAAAGTCCATCATGTGCTCCCAGGATGGGATGTGAAAACCGGGCTTTGGTGGTGCCCGAGCTGTGCAGAGCAGCCCCGTGCAGGTTTTAATGTTGGTTTTTATAACATTTCTCTCGTGCCTGTCAAAAGGAATTTTCAGACAAACCCGTGATTTCTCTCTGTTGATGAAATGATGCTGCAGTCTCCTGAGGTGCTGATGGCAGGGAAGGTTTGTTTTCTGCAGCTTCACATGAATGTTAAAGGGATATTTCTACCAGGCAAAAGTGGAGTCTAGCTGCCTTGCTAGTTAAGAGTTTTAATTGAAAAAACAGTCAATAAGGGGTTAATGCATTTTTAATGGCATCTTTCTTTGGAAGTTGTGGAAAATGCTCTCATTAAGCTGATAATTAAAGCCTGTGAAGTTAGTGATGCTCCCTGGCAGAGGCACAGGGAAGTCATGAGCGAGGGGCTGCCCAAAGTCTTGTACAAAGTCAGAGCCCAGCAGTCCTTTTCTCTGGAATCACGTGCGGGACCGAGTCTTGCCTGTTCTCTGAGGGTGGAGTGACATTGGAGACGACCCGAACTGAGTAACTCCGTGCTCGGGGTCACACGGGCACAGGCCAAATGAATGCGGGGGTAGGTACCAGCATCTCTTTAAAATGCAAATTGTTTTCTTGCTAATCCGGCTAATTTAAAGAAATTAGCATCCCAAAGCATCCCGATTTGCATCCCAGAGCATGGATTCGCTGCTGTCGGTGCCATCGGGCGCCGTGCCGCGGTGTAAATCACCCGGAGCCGCTGTCACCTTGCGTTCCCTTCCCGAGCCATCCGGCGTGCCGGGACCGATCCACCCGCGGGATGGCCCCCGAGGGGCGCCAGGGGGAACGCGTTTTCCACTGCCCAGAAATGGTTTACAGAATGGCTCTCCAGGTGATGGGCTGCCCACCCCTAACCTCAATATGCTGGCCCAGAAATGAGCTCGGTCCTGCAGAGCCCCGGAGCTGGGAGCGGCTTTAGCAGCGAGACCATGAGCGGATCCCTCCTATTTCACAGGATCCCTGCAGGGTTCCCTTGCAGAGCCTCACCCCAGGATATTCCCTCCCAGAAATCCCAGCTCTCCCGGAGCCCGGAGATCGCAATTCGGCCCAGGGAGTGCTCGGGCTGTGCTGGTTTTGGGCTCGGGCTGTGCTAGTTTTCCCACGGCGTTTGTGCCGAGATAAGGACACGGGAGATCACGATCAGCTGCGCGGCTGCTCGGATCGGCACACGGGATGTGATAAGAGGCACAGATGTGATTGATAAGAACCGCAGATGTCATTGATAAGACGCACAGATGTGATAAGAAGCACAGATGTGATCGATAAGAATCACAGATGTGATTGATAAGAAGCGCAGGTGTGATAAGAAGCGCAGGTAGCGGCGGTGGCACGGCTGGCACTCGGCGCTGCCGCGGGCACTGCTGGTGTTTCAGCCGCAGCCCTGGCATTGATCTGCTGGAGCCTCACGGTCTGAGACATTTCTCACACCTGGTGATTTAACAGCAGCATCTCCGGGGAGGGCTGGATGCGGTCACTTCCCACTGAACAGGAGTAAAACACAACCCCAAATACTACCGGTGCTGGAAGCAGGTCTGATTTACCCACCCCATCAGTTCATTAACATGGAGGAGGAGATGTCCCTGGCCTGATCAATGAAGGAGATTTTCCACAAGATTAGGTTAAGCATTCTCAGGAGATCTGGGCATTGAACTGCTCAGACAGACAGGAATTTTAAAGATCCTTCAGCAGGCATGAATATCCCTTTTGTTGTGGAGGGAAAAGTGACATTTGGTACAAAATTCCCTCCAAACAGCCTTGTTCAGAGCAGGAGTCACACTCGGCACTGCACCAGCTTGGCTCATTAGTGGCAGGACCTGTCACCTGTCCCTGCTGGTGGCACTGAGGCTGTGCCTGCACTGCCTGCTCTGCATGCCAGGCACACACGGATGCTGCTGGGAAGATGGGCTGAAAAACCTGCTGGATCTGCAATGGCCTGGCCCCTGCTCTGCCTGCTGGATCTGCAATGGCCTGGCCCCTGCTCTGCCTGCCCTCTCTCCCTCCCTCTGGAGCCTGGGGCTGGCCCTGTAAAACTTGTGCAGAACCCGAGAGGGAGAGCCCTGGCTGTGCCGTTGGCTCCTGTCCCCCTGCCAAAATGGCTTTTTGGGAGCTGCCTCTCCCCTCAGTGCATGGCCTGATTCTGTCCTTGGGGCCACCTGGGACACAACAGGGGCCATTCCCTGGCACAGCAAAGGATTTGGGTCCGTGAGCACCAGGAAGATACTGTGGAGGTTTCCCAGGGCGTGGGGGGTCGTTGATGTGCAGCAGGTCCAGAGGGGCATGTTGGGCTTGAAGAGGTAATTAATTAATAATAATGAGGGTGGGGAGGCCCTGGCACAGATTTCCAGAGCAGCTGTGGCTGCCCCTGGATCCCTGGCAGTGTCCAAGGTCAGGCTGGAGGGGCTTGGAGCACCCTGAGATAGTGGAAGGTGTCCCTGTTCACATCAGGGGCACTGCTGCTTTTAGAGGTACTATATGGCCTCTAAAAGTCCCTTCCAACCCAACCTTCTCTCTGATTTCTGAGTCTCTGATCTTTTCCTCTCATTCCAGGGGATGGCCAGGTGGATTTTGATGAATTTATGACCATTCTGGGACCTAAGCTGGTGTCGTCGGAGGGCAGGGACGGCTTCCTGGGGAACACAATAGACAGCATATTCTGGCAGGTAAGTCAGCATTGCTTGAATTGCAACTTCAGGCAGCTCTCAGCAGCTTCCAGAGTGGATTTGTTGAGGAGCACAGGATGTTTTACTGAGTGGGAATGACTGTGGAAAGGGTGTTGAGGTCCATCATGCTGGGGGCTGTGGAAGTGCTGTGGAAGTGCTTTCCCACGTTGGGAGAGGGAATTGTGTCCAGCCAAGCCCTGTGTTCCTGTGGATAGATGCAGCTGGACACAGCAAAGCACCCCGAGACTCATGCTGCACCTTTGGGAGTCTGGGATTCACTTCTGGAAGAGAACAGCATTTTTCTCCAGGAATCTTTTGAGCAGGGAACCTTGAAGCCGCCTGGCACCTCCCAGAAATGTGTCCTTGTCCAGTGTCCCTTGGCTGTGGCAGGGGCTGTTCCACACAGAGGGAATGTGCTGGGCAGGTCAGGTCCCACTGGGATTTCTGCTGAATTCAGGGATGAGCACTCTGTATTCTGCCAGAGAAAGTTTTGCCCCAGTGCTGCCCTGGGGTGGTTTGGTCCTGCTGGTCCCAGGCACTGGAAGGAGACAGATCCAGCACTGGGAGCTGCTTTTTGCCTGCCCTGCCGTAAAACTTTTAACAGTGCTGGAGCTTCCAGGAAAAGCAGTCCAGGCTG
The DNA here is from genome assembly GCF_015832195.1 of Motacilla alba alba. NCBI lineage: Eukaryota > Metazoa > Chordata > Aves > Passeriformes > Motacillidae > Motacilla > Motacilla alba. The sequence continues at coordinate 10,195,404 of NC_052034.1, read as the reverse complement.
TTATGGCAGGATCAAAAATCCTCCAAAACACAGAGCTGCACGTTTGCTGCCAATGGTTCAAATGTGTGGCTTCCTGTGGGATTCCAGCTCCTTTCACTGACCATCCCACAACCCTGGCCTGCTGAGAAACTTTGGCTGTTCCCAAGTTTAATGAAGCAGAAGAGCCAAACCTGGAAATGAGATTTTCTGCCTTCTTTGACAACCCTCCAGCTCCATCCAGACTGAATTGGGTGGAGCTTTGGAAGAGTATTTTAAAAGGCTTTTAAAAACTTGTTCCTGGCCTCCGGGCATGGGACAGGAATAACCCTGAAAATTCTGCTCTGGATTCCAGGATTTGGTTGTCAAAGCAGGAGTTTGGTGCTGGTGAAGCCCCCATGGTTTGTGATGCACCTGGGGGGAGTAAATGGCACCAGGAGGGGCAGGACTGTGAGCCAGGAATGGTTTAGTGCCTCCACTGCTCCTTGGGAGCCCCATCCAGCCTGGGAGGGAGAGGAGGGAGCCCCATCCCATCCCATGGAGCCATTGACACCTTCCAGAATTCCAGCCCCTCAGGAGCTGCTCAAGAAGCAAAAAATCCTGGTTGGAAAATCAGGTTTGTGAGCTGAGCTCTTGGATGGGCAGGGGAGAAGTCTGGAGTCTTCCTGAAAATTCTGCTCACAGTTTAACCCACTGCTTTTAGTGACACCCCATCTCTGCAAATGCCTGGAATGAGGCTGGGAGACTGGACTGTGCCTGGTTGGAAATGCATTTCAGATTCCACCAGTCCTGCACAAGGAACAGCTCACCAGCTGTTTGTGCTCTCTGGGTTTGGGGGAACCTTTTCCTTTCTCCAGGCTCTCACAGACTTTTGCTAGTAGGAGGGATATCCTGGGGTTTATGATCTTTGAAGGGTGAGTAGGAATGGCCAAAAATCCAACAGCACCCCTGTGTGAGGAGGGAGGGATGTGCAGGGACAGGCCAGGGACAGCAGGGACAGGCCAGGGACAGGCCAGGGACAGGCCAGGGACAGCAGGGACAGGCAGGGACAGGCCAGGGACAGGCCGGAGACAGCAGGGACAGGCCAGGGACAGGCAGAGACAGGCCAGGGACAGGCCAGGGACAGGCCAGGGACAGGCAGAGACAGGCCAGGGACAGGCCAGGGACAGGCCAGGGACAGGCCAGGGACAGGCCAGGGACAGGCCAGGGACAGGCAGAGACAGGCAGGGGTAGGCCGGAGACAGCAGGGACCCCTGAGCCCTGAGCTGCACACCCAGCGCAGGCCCCAAGGACACTTTGTTCCCTGGAAAATGGAGCAGGGCCCACATCCCGCTGTGGGGACACATTTGGGGCTGGCTGGGGAGGGAATTCAGGGAGAGGAGGGGAGATCGGCGCTGGCTGGGGACATGGGACAGCAGAGGGACATGGCTGGGGTGGGACATGAAGGTTCCCCTCCCATCCCAGCACCGAGCTTTCCTGCTCTGCCGGTGCGGCTGGGAATGCAGGAGAGTCCCAGGGGACAGAGAGAGGCTCTCCTCATCTGGTCAATCAATTAGTGCCTTAATCGAGTGAAATGAAGGGGAACATGTGAGGGAATGGCCGTGGCACAGGGCAGGGCAGGGCAGGAGAGAGAGAGGGAGCAGGGAGTGAGGGAGAGGAGTGAGGGAGTAGGGAATGAGGGAGAGGGGTGAGGGAGAGGAGTGAGGGAGTAGGGAGTGAGGGAGTAGGGAGTGAGGGAGAGGGGTGAGGGAGAGGAGTGAGGGAGTAGGGAGTGAGGGAGTAGGGAGTGAGGGAGAGGAGTGAGGGAGTAGGGAGTGAGGGAGAGGAGTGAGGGAGAGGGGTGAGGGAGAGGGGTGAGGGAGAGGAGTGAGAGAGAGAGAGGGAGCAGGGACGGAGGCAGCAGGGGGTGAGGGGCTGTGTTGGGGCTGTCTCCAAAGACAGTTTTGCCTGGAGAGGGATTTTTCTTTATGGAGTTCAGAGATAAACCTGCTGCAGTGTCTTCCCGTGTGCGAGTTCCTCCTGCTGTCCCTGCAGAGGAGTTAATCTGATGATGGCAAATGAGCCTTGTTGCAGAGGAATTGTTTGTGTCTGTGTCCAATTTGATGTGGGAATGCTCCAGGTGCCCCTCTGGGGTCAGCCCTTCCTCCCTCTCCTCCTCCTCCTGAGGCAGTGCAGCCCCTCTGGGCAGGTGCAGGATGTTGTAAAACCACAGGATGGGACATTTTACATCTTGCAGCAGATTTTTTGCTGGTGCTGAGCTGCTCTGCTGGATTTCAGGAGCT